>NW_027126204.1:12500-22500 GCF_037325665.1 Littorina saxatilis | reverse complement strand
GCTGAAAAATGGCATTGCGTTCAGTTTCATTCTGTGAGTTCGACAGCTACTTGACTAAATATTGTATTTTCGCCTTACGCGACTTGTTAATACCTGATTTTATCAGATTTTGGGAGATCGTAAAAGGGGGTTCCACTGTAATATGAATTCTGTTTTAGCTACACCTGTATGCTGTTTGTAAAGAAGGATATTTTACAGATTGAGGGGATCATTTCTGCCTCCATAATGATCTTTATGATCTGACACATTGGCTAACAGATTCCATGATCATGCTGTTATGTAGGAAGTCATAATAATGAAGTGTAGGTTTTTGAATTGTGTCTGCTTTGCAGTTCAAATAGATGTCTGCCTTCCTGTTCAATTTTTTTAAACAAGACAATCCCTGAAGCACATTTTCCAACCACATGTCAAACAGCAGTTCTGCTTAGCTTGAAACATCAGTATTGAATAATTATATCAAATTGACCTTTTTGCGGTTGAGCACTTGACAGATGCTGCTACAATACCTCTTGTAGAGAAAAAATTTAGATATATATAAAACATCAGAAATTGTGAAAGAAACAATTGAAAGTCAGCAGTGACTTTCTTCCGAGATTTGTGAAAATCTCTTAGCAGAGAAAGAGAGAGAAATAAGTATCCCTTCACAGACAGCCTATTGGGAGCATCAGACCCTCCTCACGGGGGACCGAGATTAACAGAGCAAAGACCCTTTGTGGGGGACGTATCGCAAGGTAATCTAGTCCTGAGGAGGTCTATTGTATTTGTACCTAGACCAGACACGTGTTTCGACACTATTGTGTCTCATCAGTGGTCAGGTGGTACTGATGGCGAGAGTTGTCAACCTATGGTATCCAACTAAGAAGCAAATCATTCTCTGAATGGTAGCTTCTGTTGGCATGAGAGACTACCCTCATCTGACAACCCCAAGAGGATATCTGTGAAGTGAAACACTTTGATTTAAGGCCAAAGTGTAGAATTGATATTTATTAAGAAAGAATTTAGAAATTTAAACAAGTTTTAACCAAGAAATTAGGTTAAAACAAGGGAAATTTGAAAAAGCCTAAAGGGAGGTAACTCTGTACCAGCCTGCAGATCCAGAAATGGATACGCGAACAAGTTAGATCTAATTTTGAAAAGGTTAAACAGGAAAAGCGGTCAACTTTTCACTGCTGTTCAACACAGGACTTGGTAAAGAAGAAGTTTTCTGCTTTATTCAATTGGATCGCTTTAAAGGCAATGCAACTTTCACGGTGACCACATTATAAAACATCAGAAATTGTGAAAGAAACAATTGAAAGTCAGCAGAGACTTTCTTCCGAGATTTGTTAAAATCTCTTAGCAGAGATAGAGAGAGAAATAAGTATCCCTTCACAGACAGCCTATTGGGAGCATCAGACCCTCCTCAAGGGGGACCGAGATTTACAGAGCAAAGTCCCTTTGTGGGGGACGTATCGCAAGGTAATCTAGTCCTGAGGAGGACCATTGTATTTGTACCTAGACCAGACACGTGTTTCGACAATATTGTGTCTCATCAGTGGTCAGGTGGTACTGATGGCGAGAGTTGTCAACCCATGGTATCCAACTAAGAAGCAAATCATTCTCTGAATGGTAGCTTCTGTTGGCATGAGAGACTACCCTCATCTGACAACCCCAAGAGGATATCTGTGAAGTGAAACACTTTGATTTAAGACCCAAAAGTTTGTTTGTTTGTTTGTTTATTTGTTGCTTAACGTCCAGCCGACTACGCAGAGCCATATCAGGACGAGGAAGGGGGGAATGAAGGGGGCCACTTGTCAAGCGATATATCTATATATATATATATATATAGAAATTTATAATGAGAGCGCTGCTAAAAATGCCAAAATGTGCACTCAATCGCTTGTACTTTTAAAGAAAAGTTAAATATAGAATGACGTCAAGAGCGAGAATGCATAGAAATTACGTCATGAGCAAGGGAGATCATCCTTTACTCTGTGTGTGTCTCCACCGCCTACATTCCAACAAGGAATTTTGAAAGCAGGGAGCACACTAGAGGTAATGGAAGTTTGAGAGTTCTTCTCTGTTTTATGCCAGGAGACTGCCTGATGAGAGCTTCTCTAAACAAAAACGGACCTTTTCAGGTTCAGCACTCTATGAGAATGCCCTTAAATGCACTTCGGTGACTTCTCAATCCTTTGAGGTTGTAGAACTCTCCTCGGGTTATTCTTGTTCAGTGTTGCAATCGGCTCCGAAAGGGTTTGATTCTCCAGTAGGCTGTCTGTGAAGAGTTCTTTCTAGATCTAATTCTTACCCCCTCCCCCCACCTCTTCCATTACCTCTAGTGTGCTCCCTGCTTTCAAAATTCCTTGTTGGAATGTAGGCGGTGGAGACACACACAGAGTAAAGGATGATCTCCCTTGCTCATGACGTAATTTCTATGCATTCTCGCTCTTGACGTCATTCTATATTTAACTTTTCTTTAAAAGTACAAGCGATTGAGTGCACATTTTGGCATTTTTAGCAGCGCTCTCATTATAAATTTCTATTTTGTTGCTTCAACAACCAAGAGCAGCTGCTGATACTTCAAAATTTCTTTTTCATACTCTTCACTGACAGTTGCAGGGGAATCAAAGAAAGATTCTCGTCTATGCAGAGGGCCTACCGCAGAAATGTGGTTTTCTCTTTTGCATAGAAGTTTGAGAGTTCTTCTCTGTTTTATGCCAAGAGACTGCCTGATGAGAGCTTCTCAGCTCGAAACCGGTAGCAGTCTTGGCTAAACAAAAACGGACCTTTTCAGGTTCAGCACTCTATGAGAATGCCCTTAAATGCACTTCGGTGACTTCTCAATCCTTTGAGGTTGTAGAACTCTCCTCGGGTTATTCTTGTTCAGTGTTGCAATCGGCTCCGAAAGGGTTTGATTCTCCAGTAGGCTGTCTGTGAAGAGTTCTTTCTAGATCTAATTCTTACCCCCTCCCCCCCACCTCTTCCATTACCTCTAGTGTGCTCCCTGCTTTCAAAATTCCTTGTTGGAATGTAGGCGGTGGAGACACACACAGAGTAAAGGATGATCTCCCTTGCTCATGACGTAATTTCTATGCATTCTCGCTCTTGACGTCATTCTATATATATATATATATATACTTATTTCTCTCTCTTTCTCTGCTAAGAGATTTTAACAAATCTCGGAAGAAAATCTCTGCTGACTTTCAATTGTTTATTTCACAATTTCTGATGTTTTATATATATATGTCGTGCCGAATTCACGTAATTGCCGATTCCGCGTAATGGGCAACATTTTTGCCCATTTCGCGTAATCAGCAAAACGCTGCCCAATACGTGAATTCGGCAGCGTTTTGCCGAAATCGCGTAAACGCCTCTAAAACTTGCCTATTTCGCGAATTCGGCAGCCGATTACGCGGAATGGGCAGCCGATTACGCGTAGTGGGCAAGTTGCCCATTACGCGAAATCGGCAATAGCAAGTTAAGTGTGTGTGTGCGTACGTGTGTGTGTGTGTGTGTTTGTGTGTGATTGTGTGTGGTCTCTCTCTCTCTCTCTCTCTCTCTCTCTCTCTCTCTCTCTCTCTCTCTCTCTCTCTCTCTCTCTCTCTCTCTCTCTCCCATTGTGCGGCTGCGTGTATGTTTGACAAAGATTGTCTGCGCAAGAAAGCCGTCGTAAAACGGTTCCTGAAACGGGCTCAGAGAGCTAACAGGCTAAATTATGAGGTATGCAGGGAAGAGTATGTACAGGAATGCAAAGAGTACAAGGAATTGTTGAATAGAAAGAAACTTGATTTTGATTTAGAAAGACTTGCCAAGTTGAAAAATTCCATAAAAGACCCAAAAGTTTGTTTGTTTGCTTGTTTATTTGTTGCTTAACGTCCAGCCGACTACGCAGAGCCATATCAGGACGAGGAAGGGGGGAATGAAGGGGGCCACTTGTCAAGCGATTCCTGTTTACAAATGCACTAACCCATTACTTGTGTCCCAGCAGGCTTTAGTAAAACTAAATTAATACCTACTGGAAGATTACCAGTTTCCAGTATGTTAAAATAGGTTTAACCTATCTACTGCTGGACTTACATCAGAACACTAACAGATTAAACTATACATGAATCGCGAGACAAGCGGCAAGAGAAGAGATTTTTGGAAAAAATACAGGTGAATGAGCAAGAAGGCAGAAAAAAGAAAAGAATTCATGAAGAAAAAGAGAGCATGACAGGAATTTAAGAGGAACCAAAAATCTACCTAACAGCAAACTAGAAAGCTCCTGCGGTTCCAAAAACAGGAGGGGCCTTTAATTTCATAACCGCAGTGCCCCACTGCGGGAAGACCCAAAAGGGTTTTGGCAAACTATTCGGTCATTGAACGCAAAGAAAGCAATCTTCCATGGCATCTCAAGTGAACAGTGGTACGAACATTTTTATGAGGTTTTTAACACCGTTGATTTTGTGTCTGGAGTTGAAAAGGATACCGATGAAGTTGAGGAGGAAGTAGTTGATGAATTATTTAGCGAAAACATTTCAAAGCAAGAAGTGATTGACAGTATCCGTAATTTAAAAGTAAGAAAGAGTGCTGGGCCAGATATGATTGTGAGCCAAATGTTGAAGCATGCCAGTGAAACAATATTGGACTTTCTTGTTGATCTGTTCAACATGTTGTTTGACACGGGAACTTTTCCTGAAGAGTGGTCAAGATCAATTATCATACCAATTCATAAGAAAGGAGACGTGAATGTACCGGATAATTACCGTGGCATAGCCTTGACCAGTGTTGTAAGCAAGGTTTATTCACACATTCTCAACAAGAGATTGACGAAGTGGGCTGAGAAAGAGGAAAAAATAATTAAAGAACAAGCCGGCTTCAGGTCAAGTTACAGTACTGTTGATCATATTTTTTCGTTATATGGCATTGTTCAGAAGCATTTATTAAAGAATACTAAACTGTACATAGCTTTTGTAGATTTTAAGAAGGCATTTGACTCTGTGAACAGGAATGCATTATGGGAGGTTTTGAGGAAAAGTGGTGTAAACGGGAAAATGTATAAGGCCCTAACAGCCGTTTACACATCAGTGAAAGCATGTGTGCGTGACCGATGTAATTATTCTGATTATTTTGAATGCCAGAGAGGGGTGAAACAATGATGTTTATTGAGCCTTTTGATGTTCTCCTTCTTCATTAATGAACTGGCAACAGAAGTGTCCTGTAAGGGAAGACATGGTATACAGTTGATACCTGGTGCGACGGAGATATTCTTGCTACTTTTCGCTGACGATGTTGTTTTGATGGCTAATTCTGTCATAGGTTTACAAAACCAACTGAACAATTTAAAAAGAGAAGCAGATCGCCTGTGCTTATCAGTTAACTTGGATAAAACTGATGTCATGGTGTTCCGTATGGGAGGCCACCTTGCAGCTCATGAGAAATGGTCCTATGGTGGCGAGGCAGTCCGAGTAACCAACTCGTACAAATACCTCGGCATGTTGTTTACTACAAAACTGAGTGTAAATGTTGCTTTGAGTGAGATGTCCAGAAAGGGAAAGAAAGCAGTCATTGAGACACAGTCACTGACACCCGAACAACAACAGCAAATGTAAAAACAAATAAAAATGACTACCAAACTGCATGTCAGCCAAGCTATAACCTGTGTTTGTGGTACTGAAAGATGAAAATAACAGCTTAACTTGTATTTTTGAGAAGCGTTTTTCTTCTCACAATTATGCGTAATTCTTCATGTTCATCTATTTGTTCATCTTTTCCGATTATCGTTCTCTTGTTTCGAAAATAAATGTTTGCCTCGTTTGCATCACTAGAATACTGTTTGTGTGTGTGTGTGTGTGTGTGCGTGCGTGCTAAAAAGTATTATCACAGTCATGGTCAGTATCGACGACAACACACACACACACACACACACACACACACACACACACACACACACACACACACACACACACACACAAACATACACACTAAACTCACTATTGCCGATTTCGCGTAATGGGCAACTTGCCTATTACGCGTAATCGGCTGCCGATTCCGCGTAATCGGCTGCTGAATTCGCGAAATAGGCAAGTTTTAGAGGCGTTTACGCGATTTCGGCAAAACGCTGCCGATTTCACGTATTGGGCAGCGTTTTGCCGATTACGCGAAATGGGCAAAAATGTTGCCCATTACGCGTAATCGGCAATTACGTGAATTCGGCACGACATATACATATATATGTATAGGTTACAACACGAGTGGTTTTTTATATGGCTTGTATTTCAGTCAAGACCCAGCGGATGAATATCATCGGGAGACACGAGCCTCACCTAAACACATTATTCTGACACCGGACCAACCAGTCCTAGCACTAACCCCATAATGCCAGACGCCAGGCGGAGCAGGCACTAGATTGCCTATTTTAAAGTCTTAAGTATGACCCGGCCGGGGTTCGAACCCACGACCTCCCGATCACGGGGCGGACGCCTTACCACTAGGCCAACCGTGCCGGTCTATGTACGTATTTAAGTGTGTGTTTTGTGTGTATGAGATTTGTGTGAGTGTGTGTGTGTGTGTGTGTGTGTGTGTGTGTGTGTGTGTGCGTGCGTATGTACAGTGTGTGTGTGTGTGGGTGTGTGTCTGTTTGTATAAGAGAGAAAGAGAGAGAGAAAGAGAGAGAGAGATAGAGTGGGTGGGTGTGAGTATGTGCGTGTGCGTAAGTGTGTGTGTATGTGTGTTTGTTTGTAAAGGTGTTTATGTCCGTCTGTCTATATGTGCGTATGGGGGTGTGTTTTGTGTGTATGAAGTGTGTGTGTGAGAGTGAGTGAGTGCGTGTGAGTGAGTGTGTGTGAACGTGTGTAACTTGGGTGTGTGGGTGTGTGTGGGTGGGTGTAAGAAAGACTGAGAGAGAGGGAGAAAGAGTGTGTGTGTGAATGTGTGTGTGTGCATGAGTTTGTGTGTATGTTTGTGTGTGTGTATGAGTGTGTATATGTGTTTGTTTGTAAAGGTGTGTGTGTCCGTCTGTCTATGTGCGTATTTGTTTGTTTGTTTGCTTAACGCCCAGCCGACCACGAAGGGCCATAATTATCAGGGCGGTGCTGCTTTGAGATATAACGTGCGCCACACACAAGGCAGAAGTCGCAGCACAGGCTTCATGTCTCACCCAGTCACATTATTCTGACACCGGACCAACCAGTCCTAGCATGCACTAACCCCATAATGCCAGACGCCAGGCGGAGCAGCCACTAGATTGCCAATTTTAAAGTCTTAGGTATGACCCGGCCTGGGTTCGAACCCATTACCTCCCGATCACGGGGCGGACGTCTTACAACTAGGCCAACCGTGTATGTGCGTATGAGTGTGTGTTTTGTGTGTATGAGATTTGTGTGTCAATGTGCGTGTGTGTGTGTGTGTGTGTGTGTGTGTGTGTGTGTGTCTGTGGGTGTATGCGTGCGTACATGCGTGCGTATGTACATGTGTGTGTGTGTGTGTGTGGGTGTGTGTCTGTTTGTATAAGAGAGAAAGAAAGAGAGAGAGAGAGAGAGTGGGTGGGTGGGTGTGTGCTTGTGCGTGTGCGTAAGTGTATGTGTGTGTATGTGTGTTTGTTTGTAAAGGTGTGTATGTCCGTCTGTCTGGACTTTTTCAAAAAATGCATAAAAAAACCTGTCTTTTGACTTTAAAATTTTATCAATTCAAAAATTTTCATCCTACTTATCTGAAAATTGGAAGTGCTTAAGTTCAATGTCCTCCGGACCTTAAAGTATACTCATTTGCCCGTTTTATTGTATTTTTCTGTTAATTATAGTAAGTTATCATGTGTAAAGGGGGGTCAAAATGCATGTCCCTTCGACATTAGCAAAATTTCACACCTCTGTAAAACGCACAGACAATTTTTTTTTATCATTTTGTTTGTTGGTTTATGTTTATCCCGTCATTATCTCAAGATAACAAAAACAAAATATCGATACAATCAGTAGTTTTGTTCTCCCAATTTTTGAAAAGTAAAAATTGCATGTCCAAGAGGTTTTGGTCCTTGCAGTTACCAGGAACCAAAATACGCAATAAAAACGGAATGCTCCCTGCTTTTCAAATGTGGTTTACTTTACAAAAGAGTTCCAAGACGCGGAAAGCTGTGTGCAATCAGGTGGGTACATTGGATCACTTTTAGGCAATGAAATAAGATTTTCATCAGGTCAAGGTGAAGGATGTTTAGCTTAACAGTTCTGTGCAGTTACTGGGGTTTTCCATTTCAGTAATTAACAAAAACATTTTGAATAATTTGCATATTAATCGCCCATAGATTTACTTTCACATGTTTTTTGATGACAGGGAGTGATTATTATTTGAAAATAACGAATTCGTCTGTGCAGTTACTTTCTGTGCAGTTACCTGCCAGATAAGTAACTGCATGGACCTATTTAGTAACTGCACTGAGACATCATGGTAACTGCACTGAAATGCTTGTAGATTGCATACCATTTTTATTCTATATTCTGTATTATGGACAGCCAATTATACAAAAGGGATGGAAAACCAACCAGCATAAATATAGGTATTATATAGAGTCTTATTCAAAATAAAGTAATTTACTTTACTCAGGAACTGCTACAAGTTTCCTGGTAACTGCACTGACGAGTCAGGTAACTGTACAGATCTATTTTAGTAACTGCAGAGAATTTGTCAAAATATGTTATTTATTTATTTTACTTTTTTTTTCAAGTGACAAAAAATACACCCTTGTTGTTGTAAGGATACGGTGCCACATTATTATGGTGGTGATGTTCCAAGTGAAAAGACAGTGGTGAATCATATTTTTCAATAAAGGTTTTACAAAGACAGTGGCAATGAAGATTTTCAAAGACAGTGATGACTCATTTTATGTTCCAATGAAGGTTTCTAAATAGAGTGGTGAATTATTTTATGTTCTAAGTGAAAAGACACTTGATTTAATGTTAAAGAATCAGTTGTTCCATTTCATGGTTTTTTTTACAACTGACTCAGTTAATTAAATACGCTAGACAAAATGGGCCAAAGAAAGAGCCTATACTTTTTGGTTCTGTTTCCCCATTATCCTTCCACAGCCTTCCCCTCCCCTCCCTGCCACCACCATTCTCCTCAACTCCAATTTGGTTCAATAAAATCTTGTCGATTGAGCGTTAACTGTTGACTCGTATGTTTATCTTCATGTGGAAGAAATTATGCATGATATATATGGTGTGCTATTGGTTCTGTTTCACACAAGCACAACAATATACAAAAATCGTTTTACATACCAGGCCAATTATCGAAAACATTTTACTGATATATAAAATTCATTTCTAAAACAAAAAATAACCCTTTGTTTTCTAGTAACACAGTGTCTTTTACTAGAAAATGTCTGTGCTGTTACCAGATGTCCATGCAGTTACCTATGATTGAAGAAAATGCAATTTAAAAAACAATCTGTTAAGTCAAGACCACAAAACAATATACAGTGCTTTGAAAACAGCAACAAATATAGTTAAGACATATAAAATGATAGTTTTAAACGTATGTCTGTGTTTTTTGCTCGAATGGGGTTGATGCGAAAACAAAGGGTCCGTGCAGTTACCGAATGTCCCTGTTGTTACCAAGCATAAAAGTAAAGCTATATTTAAAATAATTTATCAAATTCAGTCAATTGTGGTATAAGTTGAAAGGTTTCAACAACTTTCAAATGATCATATGTATATTTTGGCAGCAAACAGATCAGTTTGGACATTACTTCATTTACATGCATTTGATAATGACAATTTTGCACTATTACAATTTTGTTTTAATTTGGATTAAATAATTGCATTAATAATCATACATTTTGGTATCCATTCTTTAGCACTGGGTTTGCATAGCATTTGCTATATGAAAACTTGCCTTTTGGAAAACAATTATGTAGGAAAAATAAAACTTGTTCATGGTAACTGCACAGACATTTTTATAAATGTAGTGGATATTTTTTTTATTTTTAGATACATTTGCAGTTGTTATTAAGCTCGCAAATGTTGGCACAAGATAGACAAAAGGATGT
>NW_027126204.1:0-7500 GCF_037325665.1 Littorina saxatilis | reverse complement strand
CAATTTGGTTGAAAAATGAGGGCGTGACAGTGCTGCCTCAACTTTCACGAAAAGCCGGATATAACGTCATCAGAGACATTTATCGAAAAAAAAAAAAAAATGTTCGGGGATATCATACCCAGAAACTTTCATGTCAAATTTTATAAAGATCGGTCCAGTAGTTTGGTCTGAATCGCTCTACTTGCACGCACGCACGCACGCACACACACACACACACACACACACACACACACACACACACACACATACACCACGACCATCGTCTCGATTCCCCCCTCGATGTTAAAACATTTAGTCATAACTTGACTAAATGTAAAAATAAGCCTACAAAACCGCTTCAGTCCAACCATATTCCGCGTACACAATCTTCACTTCCATCCCCATTTTGAAACATTGCAACAGACTTCCAGATTTAATTATAACACGATCTTATGTGTTCTCTGGTTGCATGTTTGTTCAGTATCTTGTCCCCACATAAAGCATATTTACTCTACCTGTCCTAAAGCAAGTTGCAGTTCTAAGAGGACGTTAAAACTAGTTATCATCATCAACACACACACACACACACACACACACACACACATATGAAAGAACTCAAGCCATGTATATTTTATGATTGTTGTTTTGGTCAGAATACAATTTGGAATCTTACTACACTCTTGTTAATTGATTTTACATTTTGTTGTCAGAAGTATTTTGTTCG
Source organism: Littorina saxatilis (assembly GCF_037325665.1). Classification (NCBI taxonomy): domain Eukaryota; kingdom Metazoa; phylum Mollusca; class Gastropoda; order Littorinimorpha; family Littorinidae; genus Littorina; species Littorina saxatilis. Next base: position 6,797 of record NW_027126204.1, on the reverse strand, counting down.
TCGGTTCGTGTCTGGTGCGTGTGGTTTGAATGCCGTCCTGTCAAAATTAATGTCTTTTAAAAACACATTCACGGTAACATCTTCGACGCAGACACAGACAGTTAGGAAGGGCTCCTAATATGGACCACTTTTTCTTTCATGTTGATAACTAGCTTGTTTTCTTACGAAGAAGTTTTATTTTGTGTTTGGTAGTCCTTTTCTCTTAGGTTAACCGTTAGGCCTAATTAGAGTGAAATAGCTTTGATAAACATTCAACAAAAATTAGATACAGACAAAATCACAAATGGTCTATAATAGGAGCCTGGGCGCCTAATATGGACCAGTGAAGCGGCCTTCACAAATCACTGTAAAAAGCCCCCTATACTTCAAAATAACATGATACAACTTAGTGTACAAGTCAGACTAATTCAAATATGCTTTAGATTGATCTGTTTCGGGTTGATAAGAGCATTATTTGAAGCACACCAGGAAACTAAAGAAGCTTATCAAAAACAGAGTGAAAATAAGTGAAATTATCAACTTCCACGAAAAGAAGACTTTTTTTTTTAAATCTCGAGGACTAGTTATAGGTTATTTCCAGCAAGCTTCTTAATGAATTATTGAAAATAGCTTTTAGCTTTTTTTTCTCGATTTGTTGAAGGTGGTCCATATTAGGAGACTCGCACATACTTTGAGATCTTGCTATTATTTTTTGTTTGCACGGTAAAAACTCGGGGTCAACCCTGCTAAAATGTAACAAATGCGGTCTTAGCTGTCATATATAGCAATTTTTGTGTGATAAAAGCTTTGGCTGTGGACAGAAACGAGTCCGTTTTCGGCGGCAAATTTAGACTGAGTGAAAAAAAGAGAAAAAGCCTAACGGTTTTGAGATTTGTGTTTCTGCAATACAGCGAACAAAACTTTTTTGAGCGCTCTAGCGCCGTTAGTTTTTTCAGAACAGGAGGTGGTCCATATTAGGAGCCGGTCCATAAATATTATATAAGGAGCCCTTCCCCTAGTATATCTACGTGAAGCTACCACCGCTCGGCTTTACACACACACACACACACACTTTTAATTAGTTGCTTTTGGCACACGGCCTCATCATCTGAACTTGAAACAAATACAAAACACAACAACAACAACAACAACAGCATGGTTGTGCCTGTCGGGTTATCACCATAAGGTGCCTGTACTTGTCCCTCTCCATTTTTAGATCAGTGGCCTATGGCGATAGTTTGGTAAAGTCGCGCAGACCGCGCATGCGCCATGTGCAGCAACATGTTATCAAAAATGGCGGATAAATCTAACTCGTGCTAAGAAACGTTTCAAAACCAAGCTTTATGGACGTTTTTATGACTACGTACTCCAGCAGACATCAACTTGTGGTCGACGTGTGTGGGTTTTGCTCAAAATACGTAAGTATTCGTCAGCCGTTTGGCTTCTCGAATTAAGTTTCAACTTTGTCTCTGTCTCGAACCACACGCGGAAGGTATCCTTCACTGGACCACAACTTTCTATGAGTATGAAAGTAGTCTGGTGGTCCAGTGGACGATACCTTTCGCCTGTGCTCGAACCAAATACTAAGCTTACCAGTTACCACACTGTCATACTCAGTCATAGTGATAGCACTGATACATTTGTACAGGTAAACATGGCTGTTAGCTGAAAATCAGTCCGCTTTGTGAAAAATTGTAATGATGTCTCTGAAGTTTGATTCAGTCCCTAATTCATTCAGTGAGACTAATAATGATATTTGATCGTATTCTGCCAGTGCCATTGCCAACTGCCATGGTTGTTCTTGTGTGCACTAATTAGTAATTTACTAGCAATAGGAGTTCGAGTTCTACTATAGTAGTATTTTACTAAATCATTACTACTAGTACTATACTACTGCTACTACTAGCTTTAAACAAGCTATGGTTTGAATGACCAGCTAAATGCTAATAGTTAATAAGTACATTATTTTTGCATCAGCGAGGTATACATAAATTTAACGAAGTGGATTCACAGCGCGCGTCGCGTTGTGCAGCGTTGCGATTTACAACGCGCTGCGCTACGAAGAACGCTGCGATTCACGACGCGCGATGTATTCGGCCGATACATTTCCTTCACAATTGCAAAGTTTACAACAGCTACATCTATCTGATCTATTTGACTTTGAGAAAACTGTCAATAAAACAAAAAACAGAGCTGAGCCATTCTCTCTCTCTCACTCTTTCAACTGAATTCACCAGTATATCGCCGCGTCGATGTAAAAACGTGCCTACCTCTGCTGAACAATCCTTTTCATTGCGGTCAATGCGCATGCGCCAATCTTGGACTTACAAAAATACGACCCTTTGACCGATCGAACCATGGGTTAGGGTAAGGGTTAGGTTGTTCACGACCTGATTAATCTCCCCATGTTAGCGCATGCGCATTGACCGCAATGAGAAGGATTGTTCAGGCAGAGTTTTCAGTTTGTGACACCGGCCTTGAATACTTGGCAGTCATACTCATATCACTACAAGTCATTGCAAATGCAATGGCTTCTGCTATATGGAAAGGAGCTGAGTTTTTAAACTGGGATGACGTTTTTAAACAATTATCCGAGTACAGTGCCGCGGAACTGTTAATCGGTGTCACACCAGTTAACACTTCAGCAGGCATTTTGGAATTCGCGCATGCGCAGATCATATTTTCAGCGTGGGTTTTTTTCCAGTTGATTTGAACGCGTATACATGTATATATATATATATATATATATATATATTATATATATATATATATATATATTCAGTCTGCATAAAGGGCAATTTTGTAGTCTTGCAGCCCTGAAGTTGCTTTAGCGTGTCCAAAGAAAGAGTGTAAAATGTTGCTGATATAATCATGCATACATATATACAAAAATAAAGCGCATCAACAATCTGCGCTGGTGAGAGCAATAGCCGCGCTCTGGGAATCGCTGCGCTGCACAACGTGCCGCGCTCTGTGAATTGCCGCGCTGCGCTGCGCTCTGTGAATCGCTTGCCTAAATTTAAATATTTTATTAAAAAAATACCGCATGGTTTTGCTTGACCAAATCATTTATCAGCTAACAATATGCTTTTATTTCAGTTGGACCTGACTTGAGCATGGTTCCGTTGTCTCCGCAACAACAGCTTGGTTGCTCAAGAATTGCAGGCATGTCCAGTTTGCAGCATGTGCAGGCTGACCCCGCTGAGTGTGAAGATCTGATGGCTGATCTAGACACAACATAAGCTGCTTGACACTATTCCAAGGTAAGCAAGAAGCTTTGAAAATAGTTACTTTAAGTGTTACTTAGTAAGTGTACATTTTTGTGGGTGAACCATCGGTAACCGCCCCCCCCCCCCCCCCTCGACACCCCCACCCACACATACAAACACGCACATAAACTTGGGTTTGTACTACAACTATTAGTATTAACTACTCTTCATAAATGAGTTATGTAATTCATCAGAGGTTTGAAGTCATTATGGTTTTGCAAATTAGTAAGAGACTATGTGGGTGCATGGATTCAGTAATGCGCAATTAATACATGCAATACTCCTGCTGGTGAGTTCACTACAAACAGGTACTACATTAGAACTGATCTATGTTATTTGTTAATGAGGATGATTAATCGTAATCTCACTGTCAAACTGTCATGATACTATAATTGCCACTGACAGTGCTAGATCACTTCATAAAGTTATTTTAGTAAGTAATCATATGATATGGATAATTTTGATATTGTGATTTACTGACGGTGACAATGACATGTTATCTTCATACTATTCAAGGTACAAGATGCTAAACGTGCAGATATCAAGGGCTTGGGATTTCGGCTCCTGGAGATGCTACTTGTAACTCTTTTGTGAGTACCGGTACATGTATACTGGGTGTTTTCTCAGGATTTGTCCGCTGTCAGTGTGAGATTTATATTGTGGTACAGTGGAACCCCCCTGTTAAGACCCCCCAATTTAAGACTCCCTCCTTTTAAAGACCTTGTTTTCTCAGACTTTCTGTTCATAACCTCTGTAAAATTACCCCCCTGAAGTTTTAAGACTCCCTCCTTTTTAAGACTGAATTTTCTCAGATTATTGGAGGTCTTTAAAGGGGTGTTCCACTGTATAACCTGTTTTTCTAGTTTCATGGTTTAGCCACGACTCACTTTGAATGAGGGTCATCTGCCAGGCATTTAGCTGATTATCTGATAGTGATAAGTGATATTTATTAATTTGCTATTTATAAATTCCAGTTGCAGTAAACTAACACTGTCGCACAAAGTATGTGACTTTAAAAAAAGATTTGTTTGAAATCATGTGAGCTCTGTCCACGAGATGATGGAGAAGGGAATTTTTCCAGTTGAGTCTGCAACATGGATTTTTTCTCTCAGGATAACAAATACAGTATGGAAGGAAAAATTTAGGGTTGGTGTGGCGATAACAATAAAGATATGTCATAGTGACTTGACTAATTGATTTGAATTCTGCTGCAGGTCAGTCGCCCCCCACCTCCTGCTCCTGACCTGGTTGCCTACTACAACTTCGAGGAAATACGATAGGACACCCTTCAGCTTGCTGCACCATGGTGTCTCTTGGAGAACAGCAAGGAACAGATACAGGTGGGGTCGGTTGGGATACCGTAAACAGACAATTTTTTTTTTTTGGCCTTAGTATAGAGTCTGGGGATGTGAGATGTGCATGATGTGTTGTTTGAATCTGACAGTGATTGTATGATTTTTGTATACATGTATTGTTGTCACGCGCTTTGAACTTCTGATAAGGCGCTTTATAAATGCCCGTTATTATTATTATTATTATTTAAGTTATTGAGACATCCCAGTGCACTAAGGGATTTATAGAGCAAATCGAGAAAATTCATTATTGAACGAAGCGCATAGCGCTGAGTTCAATAATTATTTTCGAGATTTGCTCTATAAATCCCTTAGTGCACTGGGATTGTTTCAATAACGATATTGTCGGTACCGCCAGAGAAAAAAGAAGATACAACACGCACATTTTGCTACGCGCATTTGAATAGGCATAACTGTGTGGTCAGGTCGTATAGAAGATCTACTTTTGTGTGGGCTGTCTCGTGTGTCGTGCTTTCATCACACGCAAACTCTTGTTTTAATTTCTGTTGGTAAATTCCAGTGTAGCGTTAAGCTAAACAGTGATGATCTTTCAGAGAGATCTCATTTGAACTCGGAGAAAGGACTGTGCTTTCAGTTATTTGCGATTCGAAACCTTCATCGAGCTTCGACAGATTGACTGTGCAGAGTTTTGCCCCTTGCCAAGGTCGACGGAAAGCCCATTTTCAAAATAAACGTGGCATGTTTTTCGTGTGGTATCTTCCCTCATCGGGGAGTCTGGTACTAAATATGAACGGTAAGAATGCTCTGAACCCTACACGTATTATATCCCCATCGTTTTATCGTTCACATTTGCCTAACATGTTAATTTGCTGAGCGGGATTTATGTCGTCTGCTAGGCTATTGCACTGAGTCTCATTTCAAAAACAAAAATTGCTCGTCCCGTTGCACTGAGTCTGCACACATAAAGCAGGCTGGTAATAAGTCTTATATATGGTAAGAACGTTCTAAACCCTACACGTTTTCGATTCCGCTTGTTCTTGCCTTAAAATAAACGGAAAACATTCATTTACTGAACAGATGCAGTCATATTTCAGTGTTGTCTGCTACGTGCTGATCTAGCTGCTACGTTATCGGAATAACACTTGTGTTTTCTGTTATCTGCTGGGAATTGTATACTAACTCATCATTTGGTAATGTGGATAATAAGGTACATGCCACTAACATTGCATAATTATGAGAGGAATCTTTGCAAGTCGAAACTGAAAAATTAGACACAGCGGGTTCTATTTTTAGATCAGTGCAACTGTGGGCGGCACAGGCGCATGCAATCTGTCAGAAAAAAACCACTTCTGCTTTAATTGAAAAGCAGGACATTTATGGTCATAATCATTGGTATTGTGGAGAATATAAGCAACATGTCATTAATTATCTCTGAGGATGAGAGTACAGTCTCGCTTTGGCAAAGGGTGTAAGAATACGCTCTGTGGAAAAGTTAGCGCACTCCAGGAGTGCGCTAACAGATTTAAGCGCATCGCCATTAGCCAATCAGCTGGTTCACATCAGTCATGTGACACCAGTACTTACTGACAATTATTATTATTATTATTATTATAAATAGATACACACTTGTAAACGTATGTTAGTTTTCACACGTGAGCATGAAGGAATGTGCCTTTATGAGGAATGTATAGTGGCTTGTAATATTGAATTTGAGGGATGTTTGCAGTTATATAATATATTAGCACAGCTCAGTTTTCTTGAGGGTTCCGTGAGAACAGTGAAATTCTCCTTTGAGGACTGAAAAATATCTTGGATAATGGGAGGGGGGGGGAGGGGGGATTTAAAACATAAGTACATTCACATGTGTTTTTCATTTTCACTGTGTTAAGGTGGGGAGGTCCTTCTCTACTTCTTTCTTTGTTTTCCCATTGACATATTTTTGTTCTTGTCTATATTTTTTACATAGGTTCACCATTAGCTGCTGTCCTCATCCCCAGCCGACTGTTTCCGCTGAAGCCGTGAAGGATACTTCTTCATGTAGGCGTGGACATCTTTTTCGTCGCCATGCAAGGCTTCCAGTACCATATAATTTTGTGAATACTCTGGGGACCTGTCATCGACTTTGGAAGGACGCTTTATTTTATAACACTTTGTACCCCATCTATCCCAGCTAGCAAGCTTTCGTCGGCCGACTGACGATTTCAGTCGGGTGACGTCGTCATATGTCGTGTGTCGT
>NW_027126203.1:57500-60000 GCF_037325665.1 Littorina saxatilis | reverse complement strand
CATGCCGCACGTCTAGGGGCCAACCTCCTCCGAGTCCTTGTAGTCTAGCCTGGGGCCTTGCGGTACCCAGTTTACGCCTGTCGCCGCGATGGAGGCACTACATAGGGCTTGTTGTGGAGAGGTTATTGTACTGGCAGGAGAGACTGACGCATTCTGCTCTCTTTTCGCATTGTCCTAAAAAGGACAGACGGTGCTAGCCAGCGGTGAGGGCTGAAAGCGAGAAGTGACAAGCACAAGACACTTCGCCAACACACTAGACACGTCACACAACCGTTTGGCAGGCAAAATTTGATTGAAAAATGAGGGTGTGACAGTGCCGCCTCAACTTTTACAAAAAGCCGGATATGACGTCATCAAATGTATTTATCGAAAAAAAGAAAAAAACTGTCCGGGGATATCATTCCCAGGAACTCTCATGTAAAATTTAATAAAGTTCGGTCCAGTAGTTTGGTCTGAATCGCTCTGCACACACACACACACACACAGACAGACAGACAGACAGACAGACACACACAGACAGACAGACACACACACACACACACACACACACACACACACACACACACACACACACACACACACACACACACACACACACACATACACCACGACCCTCGTCTCGATTCCCCCCTCTACGTTAAAACATTTAGTCAAAACTTGACTAAATGTAATGAAACCAATCGAAAAATAAAATAAAACACCGTAAAATAAATCGTAAAGGTCAGTGGGACCAAAGTGAAAACTTTATAATTCTCAACTTTTATTCCATTCTAGGCGTCTGGGTTTCCTGTTCATCCCTTTATTTCTCTTGTTTCTTTCATTTTAGAAGTTCTAACAACGGCTTCACACGCACAGAAAATCTTGAAAAAAAAGGAGATGACGCAAATTAAAATGAAAACTAAAAGATAAATGCCGGACTAAATACACATTTGCATGGCGGAAAAATGAAAGCACGCACGCAAGGGTGGAATGATGATAATGAATGCATGCATGAGGCTCATGTCTCTTGGCAGACCTGACAGAGGCAGCTAATTGTAAAAAGGAAAAGAAGAAGAAGCAGGGAAAATAACTAGACATGTGATATACCGTAGAGGAAGGGAAGAGTGGGGTGGTGTTGGTGTTAGGGGGGGGGGGGGGGGGGGCAGAAGAGAGAAGAAGGGTGCGGCGAGGTGTGTGTGTGTGTGTATGTGTGTGTGGGTGAGTGTGTGTGTGTGTGTGTGGTGTGTGTGTGTGTGTGTGTGTGTGGGGAGGGGGGGGGATTTTGAAGTAAATAGGAACATGTCGTTAAACAATTGAAACTTGAGACCCCTCATAATGTGGCCTGTTATTTGTTTCTTTGAACACGAATTTTTCACTGAGCCTTTAACATGTGTTGTCTCTCTCCCTCCCTGTCCCTGTCTCTGTCTTTTCTCTATCTCTTTGTCTGTGCGTCAATGCATGTGTTTGTATCACAGTATGCGCCTGTGCGTGTGTTTGATTCGTTCTGTTTGTGTTTGTGCATGGTTCCAAGCGAGTGGGTGTGTCTCGTCTAATGTGCATGGTTCCAAGCGAGTGGGTGTGTCTCGTCTAATGTGCATGGTTCCAAGCGAGTGGGTGTGTCTCGTCTAATGTGCATGGTTCCAAGCGAGTGGGTGTGTCTCGTCTAATGTGCATGGTTCCAAGCGAGTGGGTGTGTCTCGTCTAATGTGCATGGTTCCAAGCGAGTGGGTGTGTCTCGTCTAATGTGCATGGTTCCAAGCGAGTGGGTGTGTCTCGTCTAATGTGCATGGTTCCAAGCGAGTGGGTGTGTCTCGTCTAATGTGCATGGTTCCAAGCGAGTGGGTGTGTCTCGTCTAATGTGCATGGTTCCAAGCGAGTGGGTGTGTCTCGTCTAATGTGCATGGTTCCAAGCGAGTGGGTGTGTCTCGTCTAATGTGCATGGTTCCAAGCGAGTGGGTGTGTCTCGTCTAATGTGCATGGTTCCAAGCGAGTGGGTGTGTCTCGTCTAATGTGCATGGTTCCAAGCGAGTGGGTGTGTCTCGTCTAATGTGCATGGTTCCAAGCGAGTGGGTGTGTCTCGTCTAATGTGCATGGTTCCAAGCGAGTGGGTGTGTCTCGTCTAATGTGCATGGTTCCAAGCGAGTGGGTGTGTCTCGTCTAATGTGCATGGTTCCAAGCGAGTGGGTGTGTCTCGTCTAATGTGCATGGTTCCAAGCGAGTGGGTGTGTCTCGTCTAATGTGCATGGTTCCAAGCGAGTGGGTGTGTCTCGTCTAATGTGCATGGTTCCAAGCGAGTGGGTGTGTCTCGTCTAATGTGCATGGTTCCAAGCGAGTGGGTGTGTCTCGTCTAATGTGCATGGTTCCAAGCGAGTGGGTGTGTCTCGTCTAATGTGCATGGTTCCAAGCGAGTGGGTGTGTCTCGTCTAATGTGCATGGTTCCAAGCGAGTGGGTGTGTCTCGTCTAATGTGCATGGTTCCAAGCGAGTGGATGTGTCTCGTCTAATGTGCATGGTTCCAAGCG
>NW_027126203.1:42500-47500 GCF_037325665.1 Littorina saxatilis | reverse complement strand
TGTTTTGAATGACTTCGATGGCACAAGATTTACAAAGACAAAGGTCCAGCAACGTCAAACAATATTTCAGAATAAAGTTGTATGATGTGTGGGGATTCTAAACCGGGATTTATACTACCTTCATAGACACCTTCCTTCTCAATGCAAGTTCGTCATGCTGTTTCAAGATTTTGGTCTGAAAATTCAAAACTAACCGTAGAATAACACCAGCGTCTGCTGAATTGAGACTTTTAAGTCGCCCACACCGAAAATACTTGTGTGCTAAGGGCGCGTGCTCAGCCGAATAGTGATTGCCATTTCATGAACTTATTCCGGCGAAGAAATTCCCCATTATCACTGAAAACAGACATGCATTGATTTTTTTTTAAATTTTTTTTTATTCTCTTTTAGTGAATTTTTTAATTATTATTATTTTTTTTTTTACATGTATATGCTGTACAATACAGGACATCACCTAACCAAAGCATTGATTTTAGTATGTGTCAAGGTTAAATGATGCCCTCGATGAAAAGATCAAGACGAATCTGCGATCGTTTATTATTATGATAGTTAATACCTGTCTATAGCGACCACTCTGGGGACAGACAAGTGGTCGTTATAAACAAGTGGTCGTTATAAACAAGTGGTCGTTATAAACAAGTGGTCGCTAGGGACAAGTGGTCGTTATAAACAAGTGGTCGTTATAAACAAGTGGTCTTTATAATCAAGTGGTCGTTATAATCAAGTGGTCGTTATAAACAAGCGGTCGTTATAAACAAGTGGTCGTTATAAACAAGTGGTCGTTATAAACAAGTGGTCGCTAGGGAAAGGTGAACTTTATTAAACAAAATTTCGCAGGGGATCTTTCAAACTAGTGAAAACAGTTCTCCTCACCGTCTCAGATCTCAGAATGTTTGTGTAACGAGCTGTCAGAATGTTTGTGTAACGAGCTGTCAGAATGAATACGAATACGAATACGAATACTTTATTATCTCATACAGAGAAATTTCAGTGTGGTGCACATTAAAAGACAAAACAAATAATAAGACAACAGATAAAAATACCATACGAAGCATACTACACTCGCGCACGCATATGTACACTAACAGGAATAGTAACATGATTCCAAATAGGTTAAAAGTTTAACGCTAAAAACTATCATTATCACAGGACTAGATATGTCATTGAACAATATTTATCACAGGACTAGTCATTCGAGGGTTATCACACTCATTCATCACAGAAATCAGTGCATATGTTCACCGGCACACATACTAGTTTTAATTAACTTAGGTATTTAAAAAGCCAATTGACTTTGGAATAAAACTGTTCCTAGTTCTGAGCGTGCGGAATCTGGGAGTGCGGAGGCGACGTCCTGAGGGCAGGACCTCAAAGTGGTGAGCGAGCACATGACTACTATCCTGGATGATGCAACGGGCCTTTCGCACCACACGTCGTTCATACAGAACAGTCAATCCTTCCTGTCTCACCCCCACAATCTTACCACATGTGTTCACCACCCGCCCAAGCACATTCTTACTCTTCACACACAGACCTCCATACCAGCAGATGAAAGAGAAAGTGAGAATGGATTCAATGAATGAAGTATAGAATGTTTGGAGGATGCGGCTGTTGATGTTCAGAATGTTTGTGTAACGAGCTGTCAGAATGTTTGTGTAACGAGCTGTCAGAATGTTTGTGTAACGAGCTGTCAGAATGTTTGTGTAACGAGCTGTCAGAATGTTTGTGTAACGAGCTGTCAGAATGTTTGTGTAACGAGCTGTCAGAATGTTTGTGTAACGAGCTGTCAGAATGTTTGTGTAACGAGCTGTCAGAATGTTTGTGTAACGAGCTGTCAGAATGTTTGTGTAACGAGCTGTCAGAATGTTTGTGTAACGAGCTGTCAGAATGTTTGTGTAACGAGCTGTCAGAATGTTTGTGTAACGAGCTGTCAGAATGTTTGTGTAACGAGCTGTCAGAATGTTTGTGTAACGAGCTGTCAGAATGTTTGTGTAACGAGCTGTCAGAATGTTTGTGTAACGAGCTGTCAGAATGTTTGTGTAACGAGCTGTCAGAATGTTTGTGTAACGAGCTGTCAATTTATTATTTAGATTTTAAAAGTTAGGTCTAGCGCCAAAACGCATCGTCCGATTGTCTGATCAGACAATCCGCAAAATTAATTCTTTGAACATTGCTCGCTCTTTACGTAGGGCACCTAGGATGTTCCCAAGCGGTGAGTGTTTAAACGAAAGGGTGTTTGTACTGTGTGTAAAAGCCTGACAGTATCTGTGATGGTTTACGGGAGGCGTACTGTGCCTTTAAGAATTACGTTCGTAACTGACACGGGTGTAAGTAAAATTAGCTGTAACAGCTTTATCGTAGTAAAAGGGGAATACGTTATCATAGAAGAAAGAAAGGAACAAAGAAAGAAAAGTGATAAATAAATTAAAACAGGTATGGAGAAAGAAAGAAAGAAAGAAAGAAAGATAGATAGATAGAAAGAAAGAAAGAAAGAAAGAAAGAAAGACAGAAAGAAAGAAAGAAAGAAAGAAAGAAAGAAAATAAGAAAGAAAGACATAAATAGAACAGAAAGAAATACAGGAAGAGAAAACGAAAGAACGACAAACAAAGAATGAAACAATAAAAATGAAAGAACAAATGAAATAAAGAAACAAGTCGCGTAAGGCGAAATTACTACATTTAGTCAAGCTGTGGAACTCACAGATTGAAACTGAACGCACTGCATTTTTTCACAATGACCGTAGTCCGCCGCTTGTGCAAAACGGAGTGAAACTGACGAGCCTGTTCAGCGCGGTAGTGGTTTTGCTGTGCTGCATAGCACGCTTTTCTGTACCTCTCTTCGTTTTAACTTTCTGAGCGTGTTTTTAATCCAAAAAATATCATATCTATATGTTTTTGGAATCAGGAACCGACAAGGAATAAGAGGACATTGTTTTTAAATCGATTTCGGAAATTTAATTTTGATCATAATTTTTATATTTGTAATTTTCAGAGCTTGTGTTTAATCCAAATATAACATATTTATATGTTTTTGGAATCAGGAAATGATGTAGAATAAGATGAACGTAAATTTGGATCGTTTTATATAAAATAAAAAAATTATTACAATTTTCAGATTTTTAATGACCAAAGTCATTAATTAATTTTTAAGCCAGCAACCTGAAATGCAATACCAAAGTCCGGCCTTTGTCGAAGATTGCTTTACAAAAATTTCAATCAATTTGATTGAAAAATGAGGGTGTGACAGTGCCGCCTCAACTTTTACAAAAAGCCGGATATGACGTCATTAAAAGTATTTATCGAAAAAAAGAAAAAACTGTCCGGGGATATCATTCCCAGGAACTCTCATGTCAAATTTCATAAAGATCGGTCCAGTAGTTTGGTCTGAATCGCTCTACACACACACACACACGCACAGACAGTCAGACAGACAGACACGCACACATACACCACGACCCTCGTCTCGATTCCCCCTCTATGTTAAAACATTTAGTCAAAACTTGACTAAATGTAAAAAGGGGAAAGAACAAACAGGAGAGATAAAAACGAGGGCAAGCATAGAAGTAGCGAGTACAAAACCAAATCAGTAATTTGGAAAGAAAAAATCCTCTTTTTACATTTAGTTTTATTGAAGTGTGCACCAACTAATTTCTTGCATGAGAGCACCGAGAGGATATGCAATTTCCTTTCTCGACCTTAGATGATCGCATGTCATTTCCTCCCATTAATGGAACTCTATTTTAAGAGTGGCGATGTATGGGTGAAAAAAAGACATCCTTCCTTATTCCCCTTCTGTCTTATCCTCTCCGTGCACTGGCCGCTGCTGTTGGCTTTTTGTACTGGCCGCTGCTGTTGGCTTTTTGTACTGGCCGCTGCTGTTGGCTTTTTGTTCTGGCCGCTGCTGTTGGCTTTTTGTACTGGCCGCTGCTGTTGGCTTTTTGTACCGGCCGCTGCTGTTGGCTTTTTGTACTGGCCGCTGCTGTTGGCTTTTTGTACTGGCCGCTGCTGTTGGCTTTTTGTACTGGCCGCTGCTGTTGGCTTTTTGTACTGGCCGCTGCTGTTGGCTTTTTGTACTGGCCGCTGCTGTTGGCTTTTTGTACTGGCCGCTGCTGTTGGCTTTTTGTACTGGCCGCTGCTGTTGGCTTTTTGTACCGGCCGCTACTGTTGGCTTTTTGTACTGGCCGCTGCTGTTGGCTTTTTGTACTGGCCGCTGCTGTTGGCTTTTTGTACTGGCCGCTGCTGTTGGCTTTTTGTACTGGCCGCTGCTGTTGGCTTTTTGTACTGGCCGCTGCTGTTGGCTTTTTGTACCGGCCGCTGCTGTTGGCTTTTTGTACCGGCCGCTGCTGTTGGCTTTTTGTACCGGCCGCTGCTGTTGGCTTTTTGTACCGGCCGCTGCTGTTGGCTTTTTGTACTGGCCGCTGCTGTTGGCTTTTTGTACTGGCCGCTGCTGTTGGCTTTTTGTACTGGCCGCTGCTGTTGGCTTTTTGTACTGGCCGCTGCTGTTGGCTTTTTGGTTTTGTTCTGTTCTGTTTTGCTCTGTTTTGTTTTGTTTTCTTGTTGCGTGACATGCAGATGGCAGCAAAGGTCATTTTACTTTGTTGCGGGCACAATGGTTTTTTTGTGAGTGAAGAAACTTTATTTCCCTTTAAACTCTTTCATTTCCCTCAAAGCGCGACGTGTTTTTTAAGCACGTTTGGTTTCTTTTTTTGAAGAGAAGTTTTTATTCTATTTCTTCACACACATTTGTCTCTGTCTCTGTCTCTGTCTCTGTCTCTGTCTCTGTCTCTCTGTATATAGATATCCACTCTCTCTCTCTCTCTCTCGCTCTCTCTTTCTGTCTCTCTAATCCTCAATTACCCGCATGCTATTATTGTAATTGTTATCTTTTATTTTATTTTCATACTTAAGATTTGAGATCCACTAAGCTTTACCAAAGTGCAACAATAAAAACAACGTAATGAACAATGTAAAGCGTCTTTTCAACACTCACGAAAAATATT
>NW_027126203.1:30000-37500 GCF_037325665.1 Littorina saxatilis | reverse complement strand
TTGTGTTGTGTCATGGTGTGTCGTACTGTGTTGTGCTGTGTTGTGTTGTGTCATGTTGTGTCGTGCTGTGTTGTGCTGTGTTGTGTTGTGTCATGTTGTGTCGTGCTGTGTTGTGCTGTTTTAGTTTTTTCTATGATATGCTGTGAGGTATCTTTTTGTGTTTTGTTGTAAATCTATATTTTGCCTTTCCCTATTTTTGTTTGTGGTTTGCTGCTGCGTTTTGTCTCATGGCCTACCTCAGCTGTTTATCTGTAGTGCAAAATAATTATTAAGAGGCTGCAGTAGAAAAATAAGATGCTGCAGTAGAAAAATAAGAGGCTGCAGTAGAAAAATAAGAGGCTGCAGTAGAAAAATAAGAGGCTGCAGTGGAAAAATAAGAGCTGCAGTAGAGTGGATATTCTTCAGAGCTGAGTATCAGAGGAAACCATGTTACGAAGTTGACATGTCGTTACTTAACTGAGACATTTTAACCATACACATTGATTTCAATAATAAATACTGGTTCCATATTTATCCGTAGCCTGTAGTGAAAGAATTAGGAATACTTGCACATTTCGTTCATCTGCATTCAGTAAGATACAAGGGTTTCAAAGTACGTCAACTTCCTAACATGGAAACCAAAAGTTGTGACATGGATTGAAACACTAAGAATTGAAAAAAAGAAGACAAAAATATATAATGTTTGATGTTGCATGTCTGTATCACTATCTTACTGGAGTAAATTGTGTGTATTACTAAAAACAAAGAGAATACATTCCAGTTGCCATTTAATATTCGTTATACTCATTTAAAGGACCAACACGGTTGGCCTAGTGGTAAGGCGTCCGCCCCGTGATCGGGAGGTCGAGGGTTCGAACCCCGGCCGGGTCATACCTAAGACTTTAAAATTGGCAATCTAGTGGCTGCTCCGCCTGGCGTCTGGCATTATGGGGTTAGTTCTAGGACTGGTTGGTCCGGTGTCAGAATAATGTGACTGGGTGAGACATGAAGCCTGTGCTGCGACTTCTGTCTTGTGTGTGGCGCACGTTATATGTCAAAGCAGCACCGCCCTGACATGGCCCTTCGTGGTCGGCTGGGCGTTAAGCAAACAAACAAACAAACAAACAAACAAACAAACAAACAAACAAATGATTTAAAGGACTGAAAATGCATGTCACAAAATGATACCCAGCTCTGGAGATAACCCAGATAGGGAGATTATACCACGGCGCAGAGGGAGAAGCTATACCGTGCAATGGGGTGAATGCTGCGTGTGACGATAAAGTCTTACAACTGCGCTTTGAATTTCAAAACATGTTTGTCGGCCAAGATTCACATGTTTCTAATCCTTGTTCGCTCGCGGATTTTTTTCGTCTTTGTTCTTTTCTTCTTCTCTTAATTTGTTCAATTCCTTCTAACTTGTTTACTTTGTTTCTGTTTGTCTTCCTTCCTTCCTTCATCCCTTCCTACTTTCCTTCCTTCCCTCCTTGCTTCTCTTTTTCTTTCTTTCTTTTCTTAAATGTCTTAAATTTGTATCTTTCTGTCTTTTCTTTCTTCCATCTTTATTTCTTTCTTTCTTTCTTCCTTCCTTTCTTTTTTTCTTCCGAAAATGTATTTATTGTTTTTGAGCGGTAAGCGGTCAGCTAGCAACTGTCCTTTACGCGAAATGACCTCGGAAAAAAAATTGTAACCGAATCAAAAATCAAACAATCAAACTAACAAAGCACGGGAAGGCTAAGACTTAACCGTCACAAGTGTCATTGACGGTGATAACCAGAACCTGTACCTGTTCCAGTGGCAGCCCAGGATGATCCCGTGACGTTCTACGCGGACAGTCTTCAGAAGGCCTTCAAAGGAATGGGCACCAACGACGAGCAGCTCATAAGGATCGTTGTCTCACGCTCTGAGGTAACTGTGTTCCTGTTAGAAGTTGCTATAGCTACGTGGATAATTTTGCATGTCAGAACAGTGCGAATGAGTAGTTGGCCCCAGACATATTCACAAGGGTTTGTTTTTAACCAGTGATTTTTTTTAAGTGTTCGATTACTTCGGCACATACATAGACATATACAGACAGACAGACAGACAGACAGACAGACAGACACACAGACACACAGACACACAGACACACACACACACACACACACACACACACACACAGTCACACACACACACACTCACACACACCCACACATACACACACATACACACACATACACCATTATCACCACAGTTTGTCTACCCTTTGCATCGCAGGAAAAACAATAACAACACACACACACACACACACGCGCACGCACGCACGCACACACACACATACCCCCACCCCCACACACACACCAACATTTGCAACCACCATTACAAACTTAATCGTCATCATCATCATCATCATCATCATCATCATCATCATCATCATCATCATCATCATCATCTCCGCACTTAAATAAATACGACACTATTGCTTCCTTTCAGGTGGACCTCCCTGCAATCAAGGCCAAATTCCAGGAACGACACAAGAAGTCACTGAAAGCGGCCATCGAGTCTGAAACCAGCGGAGACTACAGAAAAGCACTCATCAAGATCGTCGAGAAAAAGTAAGCTTCTGCACCGTAAACGTAAAGGTCAAGGACATTTTGTTCCCTTAGTAACGCTTAAATATAGGTCAAGGGCATGCCCTGAAAGTAAGTCAGAGGCTAAGGAGTTTTTCGAATGCACATGTGCGTGCTATGTCTTTTAAAGTCTGAATGTGTGAAGCAAAAGATTACTCTTAAGGAAATACAATACAAAGTTATGTATGTTATTGTGGTGGGCGCATAGTTTTTGGGCTGCACACCATTTTGAGCTTTGACATGCATTTGTTACTTTGTCGGTTGGTGTTGAAGCGTGTTTATTCATGAACGGACTTTACTTGATATTTAAACGTTTCATACAAAATGGTGCTTCCATTTTATTTTTTTTTATTTTTTATATTTTTATTAAATAAGCAGTGTTCACATATTTCAAGGAGGTCAAACTTCATTATTTCGATGTGTGTTGACAGAAAGGTATTATTGTTGTTTAAATTTAAAGAAAAACATGTTTTGTAAGATTATTACATTATTTAAAGTTCAGGGTGCTAGATCAGATGTGTTTGAAATTTAAAAACAAACTTGTCAAGGGGGATAGCGGTTCTGGCCGCTTTATTGCACATCAGCAATTTTCACAATAAGCATCACATTGTCAATGTTTTTGCACGTAAAGTGCTTTATCATGTTTTTTCTAACAGTGTGAACCACATTCCCCAACGGATTCTATTGTGATCGGTTTCGTGATACTGTCTCGTTATTCGTCCTTGATGTAATGTTTTGCTTAAAATGCATTTCTCTGAGACGAATTTGATGCATTATTTTTTTTCTGGAAGCGAGAGGAAAAGAAAGGAAGGTGCTTTTTTTGCTAAGATTTTTTATGTGATATTTGCAATGTTCACGCTTCTCCCTTTTCATTCCCACCATGTGTTTGCTTTTATTGTCGTGGTAGAAAATTGGCTGCCTAGCTATTGCTTAAGATGTTCTGATGACTGCTGCGTCTTTATCCTCTATGGATTTTACGACCTTGACAAATCTTAACATAACGCACATGGGTGCTTTTGTATTTCTTTCTTACTTCCTTTCCTCCTTTATGTCTTGCTGCATTTCTGTCTGTTTGTCTGCCTTTGTTTCTTTTGTTTCTTTCTATTTATAGTGAGAGAGATACGTATGCTTGTTACTACTGTGATATTCCAAGTCTATACAGATTGTCTTATTTATTTGATTCTTCACAGAATCTTCCCACATGAATCCAGACAAAACAAATGTGTTTTATGTTTGTAATTGCCTGTGTGCAAGATGGATCGGAACGGTTTAGGATGAGATACATTATGGAACCGTTCTTTGGATTGAATTTTAGAATTCTTGATACAAACAAACTTTCCAGTTGCCATCACAATTGTCATACAAAATCGTACAAGTATATGTACTGCCACAATCATCATAAAAAAAAGGAAAAGCATGTCAAAGTTGTTGTGTACATTTTCTTTTCAAGGAGGATACTGTTTACTGCTTCTTCTACAAAACGAAAAATAAAAACAGCAACGGAAAAAAAATCTAACACCTTTTAAAACTAAGCCAGTGCCATAAAAGTGCTGCGAAGCTAAGTCCCTTCTTTAGAGCTGAACGAAGCCGTTTAACTGATAGAGCAATATCGGTGCCGACAGTTCATTTGCGGCCTGACACTTTTGAAATCTGCGGCTGACAGTTGAAATGATGCAGAAACCGTAGAACTTGCCAGGAGTGTCACGAATACGGGCGTAACTGGCGGAAAGTGGGCGTGGGGTGGGGGAATAGAGGGTTAAAATATCATTGTCAATGTTTTGAAATTGTAGGTCGAGTCAAGCTGGTTTGTATGAATTAACTTTTAAACCTCGTTTAACAGAGGGAGGCAGTGACACACGTCCAAACTCAGACCTGTTGCCCAGTAATAATACCAGTGGTTTGAACTTACGAGGCCACTAACCGATACAGGAAGCTTACATATATATATACTTAGACCCCTTGCCTCCAGAGGTGCGAAAAGCCCATACACGACATTCGACAAAGGGAGACAGTCATACACGTTCAACCTCAGACCTGTTGTCCATGTATTATACCAGTGTCTTGAACTTACGAGGCCACGAACCCGTACAGGAAGCTTACATAATTATATACTTAGGCCCCTTGCCTTCAGAGGAGCGAAACCGCCATTTCTCTATAAGACTCGGCAAAGGGAGACAGTCATACACGTCCAAACTCAGACCTGTTGTACAATAGCTATACCAGTGTCTTGAACTGACGAGGCCAAGAACCAATATAAAAGGATGCTTACATACTTTTCCTCCAGAGGCCATAAACGACATTTCTCCAACAGATTGGCAGAGGGAGACAGTTATACACGTTCAACAACAGGTCCAATAGCTAAACCAGTGTCTTGAATACAAGGCCACGAACCGATACAAAAAGTATGCTTACATATTTAGGCCCTTTGCCTCTAGATGAGGACACTTCTCCGACAGACTCGACTCTGGGCTATCTTTTCTGCCCCAGTCCAGCTGCTTCTTTGTCTCTTCAGCGCTTCCGCCCCTTTGTCTGGCCTCCAGCTGTGTCTGAAGACAGGAGGCCACAGTGGAACCCCTTACAACACCCCCGATTGAGAACGTCCCTAGTATTAACATTTTTACAATAATTATATAATACTTTATCTCAAAAGAGAAATTACTTTTAATTTATATATATTTTTAATTTTTTTAATTTTTTTTTACAAATTTTCATTTGCGTTCTAAGCGAACCTTGCAAACGAACAATGCTGCGTCATTGGCCCTACTCTGTTCTCTGTTTTTAATGTGCAGAGGTATATAATTCGAATGTTATGAAATATGCTTTCCCGGATTTTTTTCTCTCACAAAATCTGTACATTTACCCCCATTTTACTCATATTTGGGCACAGGACCAAAGACAGGAGTCCTGTATCGGGTTAAGACATCATTTTCTGAGATGCTGTGGCATTTTTTTTCAGGGGGGTTCCACTGTATTTTCGATTACTTGAACTCAGTCTATAACTTTAAAAGCCCCTTTGTGGTTGCTAAAACGTGACACTAAATATAGTCAGCCCCCCTACCTCCACACAGCTAGTTTTCCAGTCTGAAGTACTTTACGGGGTTTTAGCATCGTGACAGGGTGTCAGTCCTTTGTGCCTCCCCCTCCCCCTACCCACCCCTCCTTTTAACTTTGTGGCCCCCCCCCCCCCTCACCACCAACACCATCTGGGAGTGTGGCTTCCTGTTTTCTCTAAGCACTTCAGACACGATACCGTTCGACAGAAGATCAATGGAAAGCGTCCTCTTTCATTTTTGTCTGAAGGTTTAAAACGGTCGCGGTATTCCTAAGCGCCCTGGTAGATTTGTGTGTCGTCTTGAGTTAGGTGAACTTTCTTGAGACATTTGCCGTTGCTAAAGACTATTTCAAGGCGGTGCTTCTTTGCAAAGGGATATGTGTCATATTAATAGTGCTCTGTCAACTTTAATATGTCTTGCACGAGAACGTGTTTGCACCCAGAGAAAACTTGCCCTTGCTGAATGCTAGAAGGGTGTTGATGTGAATATGGAAGAATGTCTCCAGTAGGATTTATGCGTGTATATGGATAATACTCTATTTTGTAAGTGAAATATATAAGCACATGTTTATATCCTTACCTATAACTCTGTCCTGATTGAGAATATACTCTGCTAATTACATAGAATATTACCATCCCTCCATTTGAACACATATCAAAAATCAACATCCTGACTGATTCCTGTGCAGAATAGGATCTTTTGAAATAAATAATCTGTTTAAAAATGACCATCTGAGAAACAAGGGAAGCAAGCGCTCTTATGGAGTAAGTGAGAGGTACGGGGAACCAGTCTCCTGGCACCGGAGAGAATAACAAGTATTGAAATGAATCAGCGACTTTTATCCTCAAACTTTCTTTTTTCAAAGCCAGTATTTAAACGGCGATGACTGTCCCTGTCAGTTCCCAGCATGTGTATGTTTATTATAGCTAGTCTTTTCCTTTGTGGTGAAATAGTAAAACAGAATATCTTTCAAACAGCGCATGTTTATTCATTCCAGTAAAGATTAGGATTTCAACAGTGACAATCCTGATCCAAAACCGCTTTCAGAATATAATATGCTGAAATCAGTGAAGTTTGTTTTATAATAAATGATGTGATATTATATTACGCATTCGTATTAACTCCGTCCTTGGCATATTTATATGCGTATCTAATATACCAGTTGAAAAACAAAAAGTTGTATACTCATATTCTTATACCTGTCTATACATTTGTTGTTTTTGATGTCAGTTCATGTATCGATTAAATCGATTCTAGTCGATTCTCGATTAGGTATATTTTGATTTTTAAACAACTTATTTGTGTATTTCGATAGACAAAGTGCCAATACATTCAACTGCAACACTTTGTTTTTGTAGAAATGTGCCATTAAAAAATATCGAGTCATAAAAACAAGACGCATGGTGCTCGACAATTTATGCAAAGTGTCTACAATGCAAACTGCTCATTGCAAACCAGCGGGGAAATAGTTTGAAATTCACCAAACTATCACTTTAAGCGATTGGGAAAGTATTGGTAATGGTTTGGAATCGCAGATTCTTTGATACTATAACAGAAATGTTGTTCTTAACTACTGAATTCAATCGTATACAATGTACACCTAACACAAGGTATCCTATTTGTAGCTTTAGTGTTCCCCTTCTGACTTCTAAACTACTGTAGAATGTCGTTGGGGTACACAAAAACACTGCTTTGTTGCCGATTCTTCTTGTGTCCTATCAGCTACAAGAACAAGTATAAGGTCTGTGTTTGTTAAAAAATTAAAAAAAAAACACTAACAAAAAAAACACAGACACTTGATTAAAAGTGTGTATGCAGCTTTATGTGGTCAACCATACTACTTTTCTTCTTCGTGCAAA
>NW_027126203.1:22500-25000 GCF_037325665.1 Littorina saxatilis | reverse complement strand
TGCACATGAATTAGGCAGAATACTGGTTTTTGTGTTGATGCCATGTAAAAGCCTGGTACATGGTCAGTTCTGTGACGATAAGACAAACTGTTTTCACCAAAAAGACTGGGTATTTTTTTGAGAAAAAAAGTACCAACACAAAATGTGATTGCTTTGTTTTAAGAATACGCTTTCACTCGTTAGTTTTGTTTTAGCTCAGTGAGTGATGATTGGTAACAAGTTTGACTTCTAGTGTCTTTTTACATTTAGTCAAGTTTTGACTAAATGTTTTAACATAGACGGGGAATCGAGACGAAGGTGGTGGTGTTTGTGTGTATGTGTGTGTGTGTGTGTGTGTGTGCGTGTGTGTAGAGCGATTCAGAGAAAACTACTGAACCGATCTTCATGACATTTCACATGAGAGTTCTTGAGTATGATATCCCCAGATTTTTCTTTCATTTTTTCGATAACTGTCTTTGATGACGTCATATCCGGCTTTTTGTGAAAGTTGAGGCAGCACTGTAACGCCCTCATGTTTTAATCAAATTGATTGAAATGTTGGTCAAGCAATCTTCGACGAAGTCCGGACTATGTGATTGAATTTCAGCTTTGCAGCGTAAAAATTAGTTAATTAACTTGCTCATTAAAGTTGTCATTACAATCGAATTTTCACTAACAGATTTAAAAATGATTGCATCGTATTCCTCAATTTCTCCCGGACTCAAAAACATATAGGCCTACATATGTCATGTTTACTCAAAACATGTGCTCAGAATTAAAACAAATAGGTTAAGTAAGCACTGCGTTCGCAAGCTACGTGCGGAAACGAGCGTGACCCGTCTCGGTCTTTGGGGTTGGTTAGTCGAGACTATCTGAATATAGTTATGACGGCTTACTAGCGCCAAAACTAAAAATTAGCAATTAACCCGTGAAAGTTACTAATTTTCACGGGGAAATTACAATTAATTACTGTCAATTACTAATTTTCACGTGTTAATAACTAATTTTCAAGTGTTAATGTCTAATTTTCAGTTTTGGCTCGCTTCCTGACGGCTTACTAGCGCCAAAACTAAAAATCAGTAATTTTCACGCGTTAATTACTAATTTTCATGTACCTCGTGACTGTGCGGGCTCAATGCGCATGCGCGACTGTTACACCGACTAGAGCGAAACATCCTTCGATTCGAAACTTTTCTGGTCCATAGTTCTTTAATCCGATGCAAATTAACAATAAGAGCTGAGCGCGAGCGCATGTGTAGATAACCGTGACATACAACTGTCTGTCCGACAACTTGTTGAATAACGAATTCTATTTATGAAAGTGTGTCTCGACCGAAGAGATCCGTCTGCTAGTGGTCGGACCTTTAGCAAATGTCCGGCCGGCCGCCATTTTTCCTCTCTTGGTTCAAACATTTTCGGATCGATTGTCCTTCACTATTACACTACAAAGCAAATCTATTAGTGTGGTTGTGGAAACAAATATAAGGTACGGCTGTCTGCCCGACAACTTGTCGAATAAGGAATTATGTTGAAAGATATCTGTGAAAGTGTGAGACCACAGCCGATCTAAAGTCCGTCTGCTACGAACAGTTTCGATTCGAAAGTTTTCGGAGTCGATTATTCTTTTCTAAAATACCCAAAACAACGTTAAAGGCACAGTAAGCCTCCCGTAAACCATCACAGATACGGTCAGGCTTTTACACACAGTACAAACACCCTTTCATTTAAACACTCACCGATTGAGAACATCCTAGGTGCCCTCCGTAAAGAGTGAACAATTTTCAAAGAATTTATTTTTGCGTGGTTTATCTTACCCCTGAGCCATCGTGAACCCGTGTGATCCAGTTTCCCTTTTTCACAATGTAGTCGTCAGTTAGCCTTATTTGAATGCGACTCGATGTGAGCTTATTTACAATAGCACGTTTTTATGCACGAAACAAACGGCTGTGGTTCACAAGAACTCTAGCGATGGCTTTTGACTGTTGAGAGGAACGGCGATATGCACTGACTGATAAACCGTCGTCTGCTAAGACCATTGCGTGACCCTGCTTCCGGGCTTTTCTTTTTTCAAACTTTCACAACTTCGAATTGCACTGATCTTGTCTTGATGAAAAAAGAATTCTTTTATGATTAAAGAATGTTTGTGTAACAAGCTAGATTTTAAAAGTTAGGTCTAGCGCAAAAACGCACCACGGTCCAAAAACATTCTGATAATCATCGATCCACGGCTGTCGCCAGTTTAAGGGAAGTAACTCATTTTTGACCTGAGTTCAGGATGGGTCCAAAAAGTGTTCGAGACAATCTGCAAAATTAATTCTTTAAAAATTGCTCGCTCTTTACGTAGGGCACCTAGGATGTTCCCGTTTGGTGAGCGTTCAAATGGAAGGGTGTTTGTACTGTGTGTAAAAGCCTGACAGTATCTGTGATGGTTTACGGGAGGCTTACTGTCCGGGCGTGATTTCCGGGATATTCATAACAGCCGTCCAGCACCAAAACGAGGCGCCATTGTTCTTCAGGGCCA
>NW_027126203.1:15000-20000 GCF_037325665.1 Littorina saxatilis | reverse complement strand
AAGCTGACCACTCCCGCTTGAGCCACTGCTGAGAATACAAAGTGGGGACGGCGTGTTTCAGGAGACAACTTGCAATTTGCCAGATTGGTAGCTTAGGCTATATACCGCGATGCGAACAGAATCTGTTGGCCAAACTACTTTTGTGTAGATGTCTACAGCTATCTTTAAAACCAGACTGAATTTTCTGCGGCGTGCTGTTCGTTAATCACGTGGAAACATAAACAACCGTAATGCATTGTTTTTACCAGAGTGATTCTACACAGAGAGAGTTATTCACGTGACGTCATCAAACCGGAATCCACTGAGGCAGCCATTTTCCTTTCCAAGCTAAATTCGCCAAGGCGTGACCTGCGACGTGGTATGCGTGTATCACGTGGTTGAGAACAAACACTAAACTGAAGCGGTGATTGTGACAGCAAGAAATAAAGGAACATAAAGTATCGACTAATTTGCTGTAAGCTTTCTGGAGCGATCTGTGACAGGATTTTCATTACTTTATTGTCCCATTGCAGGGACATGTAGGGGAAGGGCTCCTAATATGGACCGGCTCCTAATATGGACCACCACAAACTAACGGCGCTAGAGCGCTCAAAAAAGTTTTATTCGCTGTATTCACCCTCTCTGGATAACTTGCACATGTCAAAACAGTTGCAGAAACAGAAATCTCAAAACCGTTATCCTTTTTCTCTTTTTTCACTTTTGGCAGCGTTCACTCTAAATTTGCCGCCTAAAACGGACTCGTTTCTGTCTACAGCCAAAGCTTTTATCAAACAAAAATGGCTATATATGACAGCTAAAACCGTATTTGTTACATTTTAGCAGTGTTGACCCCGAGTTTCTACTGCAAACAAAAAATAATAGCAAAATCTCAAAGTATGTGCGAGTCCCCTAATATGGACCACCTTCAACAAATCGAAGAAAATAAAAGCTAAAGGCTATTTTCATTAATTCATTAAGAAGCTTGCTGGTAATAACCTATTACTAGCCCTCGAGATTTTAAAAAAATGCAACGAAAAGTCTTCTTTTCGTGGAAGTTGATAATTTCACTTATTTTCACTCTGTTTTTGATAAGCTTCTTTAGTTTCCTGGTGTGCTTGAAATAATGCTCTCATCAACCCGAAACAGATAAACCTAGAGCATATTTTGATTAGGCTGACTTGTACACTAAGTTATATCATGTTATCTATCTATCTATACATATAATAAAAGAGAGTGTCTGTCTGTGTGTCTGTGTGTCTGTGTGTCTGTGTGTCTGTGGTCGCCATACCTCAGAGATGGCAAGAGGCAGGAACAAGATATTTTGCATGCACACTCCCTAGGTGCCGCAGATGTGCACCTGGGTTTTAGTTTCTCCAGACATTGTTTCCTTCCTCGGATAATGACCCTCCCCATCTATCAATACAGTCTACATAGTACAAGGGAGGTAAGTCATGCTTTGTCACCCACGGAAGGGAGGTAACTCTCATCAAACCAGTATACCGTGTAATTCTCAAGGGTTACCCCCTGCCCGCTATCATCCCGCCCCCACCCCCCCCCCCCCCGCACACACACACTAACCCTGCCCCCTGCTGTGCAAGGCCAGTTCAGTGCCTGGTGATCACATGTAGCAAGCACATAATGCCAGTGATATTACAGACTCTCTATCGCTCCTATGAGGAGAAGAAATGAAGAAGAAAAAGTTAACCGGACAGTTCAGGAAATTTCTAGAAGCAAAGGGAGGTAACTCTTACTTTGTATACATTGAAGGGAGGTATCTTCTCTTCTAATGCAGGCACGCCTGATCAGTCTTTACAGAATATATAGAGTCGATGTTAGACCTGGTTTTCAAGTATCTAGAATTTTCCTAAGAAAAGGAGATAACTCAAGTCAAAAAGTTATTTTTCAGCAAAAAGAGTGTGTTGATGGTGATGCTTTCACACTGTCAGTCCCAGCCTTTTAATCCAAATGTATGAGCTCACACTTTCATCTATCGCTTATTCTCATTGGAATAAGATTCTAGAAGTTTCTGAGAGAGAGGGAAGATCAGAAACACCCGGGCGAAGCCGGGCCTGACTGCTAGTACATATAATAAAAGAGAGTGTCTGTCTGTGTGTGTGTGTGTGTGTCTGTGGTCGCCATACCTCTGAGATGGCAAGAGGCAGGAACAAGATAGTGTGCACGTACACTCCCTAGGTGCCGCAGATGTGCACCTGGGTTTTAGTTTCTTGATTCATTGTTTCCTTTCTCAGATTATGGACCTCCCATTTATTGAATACAGCCTATATGGTGCAACACCAGTTCAGTGCCTACTGTTCACCTGTAGCAAGCACATCATGCCAGTGATATTAGAGACTCGCTATTGCTCCTATGAGGGGAAGAAATGAAGAACGAAAAATTAACTGGACAGTTCCGGAAATTTCTAGAAGGTAAGGGAGATAACTGTTCACCTGTAGCAAGCACATCATGCCAGTGATATTAGAGACTTGCTATTGCTCCTATGAGGGGAAGAAATGAAGAATGAAAAATTAACTGGACAGTTCCGGAAATTTCTAGAAGGTAAAGGAGATAACTCTTTTTTGTCTGTGGTCGCCATACCTCTGAGATGGCAAGAGGCAGGAACAAGATAGTGTGCACGTACACTCCCTAGGTGCCGCAGATGTGCACCTGGGTTTTAGTTTCTTGATTCATTGTTTCCTTTCTCAGATTATGGACCTCCCATTTATTGAATACAGCCTATATGGTGCAAGACCAGTTCAGTGCCTACTGTTCACCTGTAGCAAGCACACCATGCCAGTGATATTAGAGACTCGCTATTGCTCCTATGAGGGGAAGAAATGAAGAATGAAAAATTAACTGGACAGTTCCGGAAATTTCTAGAAGGTAAGGGAGATAACTCTTTTTTGTCTGTGGTCGCCATACCTCTGAGATGGCAAGAGGCAGGAACAAGATAGTGTGCACGTACACTCCCTAGGTGCCGCAGATGTGCACCTGGGTTTTAGTTTCTTGATTCATTGTTTCCTTTCTCAGATTATGGACCTCCCATTTATTGAATACAGCCTATATGGTGCAAGACCAGTTCAGTGCCTACTGTTCACCGGTAGCAAGCACATCATGCCAGTGATATTAGAGACTCGCTATTGCTCCTATGAGGGGAAGAAATGAAGAAAGAAAAATTAACTGGACAGTTCCGGAAATTTCTAGAAGGTAAGGGAGATAACTCTTTTTTTGTATCCAAACAAAGGAGGTAAAGCTAATGATAATGGGATAGCGAGCGTCTTAAATTGCTACAGGACTCCGCTTACTCCCGGGCGAAGCCGGGCTTAACTGCTAGTTTTGAAATATAGGGGGCTTTTTACAGTGATTCGTGAAGGCCGCTTCACTGGTCCATATTAGGCGCCCAGGCTCCTAATATGGACCCTTTGTGATTTTTTCTGTATTTAATTTTTGCTGAATGTGTATCAAAGCTATTTTACTCTAATTAGGCCTAACGGTTAACCTAAGAAAGAAGGACTACCAAACACAAAATGAAACTTCTTTGCAAGAAAACAAGCTATTTATCAGCATGAAACAAAAAGTGGTCCATATTAGGAGCCCTTCCCCTACGTCGCTTACTCTCAATGGAAAGCTAGCTGAAACCTTGAACCACTGGCTAAGAGAGAACAAAACCAGTTCAAAACTCTGAAACGAACGCAACTTAGGGAACCCAGTATGCCAGCCGGATGCCAACCAAACGACCAACCAATAATTGTTTTATTCCCACTCAACACAGGCATGCGTCAGGCTCAAGATTTGTGTATAATTCAGAATGAGTTGCGGTGAGCTAGAGGTTAAAATAAATGTCAGTAACAATTATAACTCAGAACAAATAGGAACACTCCAACTCTGTACACAGAACAATTACACTGTCAAATAATGCTGGCATGCGTCAAAGAAGGTGCTCTTTTGTCATGTAAAAGTTGGTTTTCAGGGTAACGAAAAAATGTATCTCTAAACCTTTGACAACTCTCAGGAGTGGATTCGTCTTCATCTGCGAGGTCTGAATGAAGTCTATGTGGACCCCCCCGCCCCCCCCCCCCCCCCCCCCCTCTTGAGACATTTGCAGATTCCGAATCGGTTTATTACTCCACGCGGTGGAATAAAGTTATCTCCTCAGGATGAGAAGAATGAACGAGGTCGTAGATACATGCGAGGATTGGGATGATTTGGAGGGAAGTGACAAAACACTGCTTGGAAGATTCGTGAGGGAAATAGGAGACGGGTGAGCAGGAGGGGGGAGAGAGAGAGAGAGAGAGAGAGAGAGAGAGAGAGGGGGAGGAGGGGGGGGGGGGTAGGGGGAAGAAGTAGTAGAAGAAGAAGAAGATAGGGGAGACAGACAGGTAGTGCGTGTGTGTGCACTGAGTGTGTGTGTGTGTGTGTGTGTGTGTGTGTGTGTGTGTGGTTGAATGCGTGAGAGATGGAGATTTGTGTTATAGACAGACAGACAGACAGACAATCCGGCAGGCAGGCAGAGATAGACAGATACAGAAAGACAGAGACAGTCACAGACACACGGACAGTGACAGTCAGCCAAACAGGCGGATAGACAACCACAAAGACATACAGAAAATCATGATCAGAAGGTCAAATTTCAAAGATAAGTATCCACTTGATGGATCGAAGACAGAAGGGATGGGATAAAAAGGAGATGGTAAAAAATAACTCTTGGTGAGGAAAATTGAGACGTGTAATCAGCCAACATTAGACCACTCGGGCAACATTAGACCACTCGGGCAACATTAGACCACTCGGGCAACATTAGACCACTCGGGCAGCAAGATATACGAGCGTGTAGGGTGCAAAACACGACGATACCAGCTGGCAGAATTCGCCCAATAGGTTAAAACGACACGACATGTGTCATGCAGAGAAGAGAGGCAGAGGCGGTGATATAGAACGAATAAAACAAGAAGAGAGAGAGGAGAGAGAGAGAGAGAGAGAGAGAGAGAGAGAGAGAGAGAGAGAGAGAGAGAGAGAGAGAGAGA
>NW_027126203.1:2500-10000 GCF_037325665.1 Littorina saxatilis | reverse complement strand
ACCCAGTCCGGTACATGAAGTGGGAAAATACGTTAAGGACCTTAAAAACAAGAAATCGATGGGGCCTGACAATATCCCTGCACACCTCCTTAAAGTGGCTGTGCCATATATGGTTGATTCACTTACATACGTGTACAATTTATGTATTGAAAATGTTATATTTCCTACCGTTTTTAAAACTGCCAAAGTAGTCCCACTGCCTAAAACTAGGGATGCGTCGAACCCCAACAACTTTCGTCCAATTTCTGTCCTATCGGTTTTATCCAAACCACTTGAAAAGCACGTCCACCAGCATTTACTTCAGTATATGGAGATCTGTAAGCTTTTTCACCCGTCTCAATCTGGGTTTCGTCCAAAACATTCTTGCCATACTGCTCTTATTAAGATGTGTGATTCTTGGCTGTCAGCCATAAACCGGTCTGAAATAGTGGGCACTGTCTTCCTCGACTTCAAGAAAGCTTTCGACACAGTGGACCATACTACATTACTTTCAAAGCTATCCGCGTATCTCCCTAAGTCTCCATTTCTAGCCTTCTTTCGTTCTTATTTAAGTGATCGAAAGCAATATGTCCTTTTTAATGGGAAACTGTCTTCTACAGGTCGTGTCACAAGTGGGGTTCCTCAAGGTTCCGTTCTTGGTCCACTTTTGTTTTGTATATCCATTAATGACTTGCCACTCCATATTTCTGATCCTCGTGTTATCAATGACTTTTTTGCTGACGACTCATCTGTGTACACTTTCTCAAAAAATCTGAACGTGTTAGAGTCATCACTTCAAAGAAGCCTCGATGAAATGTTTACTTGGTGTAACACTAATACTATGATAGTTCATCCTGCAAAAACCAAAAGTATGGTAATCACTTCTAGACAGAAACATCAGCTGGCCCCACTTGTTCTAAAGCTTAACCTTGGATCATCACCGATTGAGCAAGTGCGTGAACATCGGGTTCTAGGAGTCACAATAGATTCTGAGCTAAACTGGAAATGTCATTTAAACAATATAAACAAAACGCTGTCAAGAAACATGTTCTTATTCTCGCAGCTACGATATTATGTCGACACTTCAGTTCTTAAATTATTTTACCATGCACACATCCTTTTGCATTTAAGTTATGCTTCTACGTTATGGGACAACTGCAGGGATGTTCACATGATCAAACTGAATTCTCTCCATCGTCGTGCAGCTAAACTTATAATACCTAACTCATCGGTCACTACTGACGAAAAACTGAAACTGCTTGGCCTCCTTCCGTTGAACCAGCAGCTTAAACTGAATAAATCATTATTCATGTTTAGAGTTATGAACAAGGAAGTCCCAGAGTACATTCTGTCGCTGTTTCAAAAAGCAACCAACAGGTATGGTTCTAGTAAATTCATTCCACCTCGCCCCCGACTAGATTTGTACAAGTCTAGTCTTGCATTTTCAGGGTCATCAGTGTGGAATTCACTTCCAACAGCATTAACATATATTCCATCAGTCAAAGCCTTTAAAAAGCAAATTATACACAGACATTTGTTTCAAACCTGATTCCAAGTGGAGCGTTCCACCGTTATCGTAACCTAGTGGTGATTCAAAATGGGTTTACTCTGATGTATTAAACCGTCCTAATGTTATCATACATACCGGTTATCTTATAGCAGTCTCTTTTCAGGGTTGCTGTTTCTGTTGTTACTGTTGTGTTGGTATATCCTTTGTTGTAGTTCTTTTCTTCCTTTTGCTATGTTGTCGGTATCTTTTGTAAAATACAAATGACTTACTGTTTGTTATTTTGCTTGCTTGCCGTTGTTGTTTCATTTGGACCATATGTTTCTAGTGCTCGTGACTTTTTTTTTATTTTTTTTTATTTTTTTACTTTACTTTTGAGTACACTTGACTTGCTGTTTGTTGCTTGCTTATCATCATCCGTTTTTTGTTGTTGTTTTTTTCAGTCAGTATTGTTATTATCTTTATGACATCATCATTACCATTATTTCTATTTTCATATTTCTATTGCTGTTATTGTATTTAATAGTATCAAATACTATAACTTTTTCTTTGCCTTTAAATGCCATTTATTATCATATTTACGATTATTTTTGCCGTCAACCTCTTTTGCTCTTATAATGTTTTCATGTCTGTTTTGTATTCATGTTAGTTAGCAAGGACAGATTGTAAGACTAGGCAACGCCTAAAATCTCCATCCTTCTTTAATAAAGTTTAATCAATCAATCAATCAATCTCTCTCTCTCTCTCTCTCTCTCTCTCTCTCTCTCTCTCTCTCTCTCTCTCTCTCTCTCTCTCTCTCTCTCTCTCTCAAATACCCGTCTGCGAAGTTTAGTAATTCCCAGTGCCCTCTGTCATTATGATGGATAGTTCTGATCGAGGCCTGAATTGTGCATTGAACTCTTATTGTTTGTAGCAATCCGTAGGATGTCTTGTTTTTGCAACGTTGCCCTCTCCCATGCGGTTTTGTTATTGTCTGATGTTGTAATATCCTCCTCGGGTAGCATGCCCTCGTAATACATTTATTTCAAAATAGTTTCCCGTCGAAGACTACTTAGCACAGACAAGACAGACAGACACACGCACACGCACGCACGCACGCACGCACGCACGCACGCACTCACACACACACACACACACACACACACACACACACAAACACACACACAAACACACGCACGCACACACACATACGCACTCACACTCATCGCACACGCAATATTTTCCCTTCAAAAGGAACACACACAAAAATAGACGAACAGGACACAAACAAAAACAGTTTTTAATTTGTCTTGGTTTTATTACATGGTTTTTTAGTTTAGTGAATAGAATTCTACACTCAACAGCCAACCCAAACCATGTTTCTTGCCTGAAAGGTGGAACATTAATATCATTTCAAAAATAGTCATATATACAAAGTCAGGAAGTGCACATACGGGCCTCAAGCATATATTCCACCCAATCAACGCGCTCCAACAAAAATCGATTGTATCATGTTGTCGGCTTACCCCAGGCTGCGTGGCAGCGTGTTAATTACTGGAATCAGAGGGGGAGGTAAGTTGGCTAGACAAGACCGGTTTCTCGCCTTCCGATTCGCCGCCGGATCCCGATCTATGACCGGACCGATTCGCCGCTTCCAAAATCGCTCGCTGCCAAACAGCCGCGTGACAATGCAACCCCGGTCTGATTATGACTATGTCTAGGTGTGGGAGGAATTTTGAGACCGCGAGTCTGACTTTAATGTGTGTCTGACTTGCTATGTACCTCCACAGTAAGTCTCTCCACACGTACACTGAACACAATCCTATTCAGACATGCAAACACACAAACAGACAGACAGACAGACAGACACCTACACACACACACACACACACACACACACACACACACACACACACACACACACACACACACACACACACACACACATACACACACACACTTACTTAAGGCATGATGCAGTAATAAGCTATACACATCATCATAATTTCATTATATTCGATAAATAAATTCCGCCAGACTGTGAACGAGCTGCTAATCGGTGCGTCGGCGAAATGACCCAATCGACAGTATGGAATTTATGAGAGTATAAAGTCGGCGACATCAAGAAGGCGGGGGCAAAATGAGAGGTGGCGATTCGGCACCTGACCGACTTGTCCAAACTAGACTCAGTGAGACTCGGCTAGGCGGGACCGCTTCGACAAACATTGACAGACTAATGCAAATTTGGGTTGTCTATGCAACGTCATTTGCAGCTAGTTCTATAGATGTTCAGACACCCTTGAAGCGGTTATTAGCAGCGTGCGAACTGCTTGAAAACTTGGAAATGGTTTGGCAGTAATGGAAACACATTAATGCATCGGTTAGTTTAATTTTTTGTAGTTTGCATGGGAGAATATTCCGTTTGCATTTTTATTTAAACTTCCATCAGCCAGAAGAGAGTGTGGGCATGACATACGTTTTATATAAAATGCCCACAAACATTTTCGTCTTCTCCCTCCGCAGCCGCAACACACTCCGTCCCCCACCCTCCCCCTATCCCACCCCACCCCCACCCCTCTCCCGCACACAAACCTTTTCTGCACACGCAGTGGTTTTTATTGACAGTAGAGTAATCTTAAAAACAAACAAAAGACCAAGGCAATAACAAGGAAAAAAAACTACTGTTGTGTAACTGATCCACAGATGGCAAAATCAAACAAACAGACCTATTGTGTGTATGTACCCAGATATTCTCATCGCGAAAAGCCAATTTTGGAAAACTGAAAGCGATATGTTTTGTTCTGTGTTTCAGTCTGCAGAAGACCTTTGCAAAAAATACAAAGACGGTAAGAAAGCCAATACGTTTTGATATTTTGACTTCTGTGTACATGATGGTCGCAGTGGAAGTTTCAACTCTCTTTCTGTCTCTGTCTCGGTCTCTCTGGCTCTGTCTCTCTCCTCTCTCTCTCTATTTCTCGATTAGCCTCTCTCTCTCTCTCGATCAGCCTCTCCCTCCCTCCCTCCTCTCCCTACTTCCTTCCCTGCCTCTCTCCCTCCTTCCATGCCTCCCCCTCTCTCTTTTTATTTCCGAACAGACAAGCTCTCCCAGACACGCAAGTCTTCAAAAGAAAAACAAAATTGGCAGTGTTACTTTGACCTTAACATCAAATACCAGATCGATCTCATGATCGATCCATGTTTCCAACTCTTTCTCCAATTTTAATTTCTTCCTATGAGATTGCTTCAGTGCTCGTGGCTGCGTGTTCAGACGATAATTGGATGGCGTTTGATGGACAGACTATTTGTCTTTCTCGTACAGGGTAACTCTAAAAAAATGCCACCCATAAAAATGCTAATACCTTCTACGTATGTTGAGGGAATTGCTTCATATTTGCTGTACATTAACTTCAGCTTATTCTTGAACATATTACTACGTTTCAAATGTGTAGGTCAGTTGATCGGACTTTTGTGCTCTTTTGAAAAAAAAGTCAAATTCAGTGATGTGCTTAATATTCAGATTCGACATTGAGTAGTACCCATTCCCACCCGATTTAAACCTTCCAGACTTTTACCTATTGGAATATCTGAAGGTCAAAGTAGGCCTATACAAACACACGCCAGATCATCGGTGACCTGTAGAAAACAATGTAAGAAAATCTGGAGGGTGTGTGTGGAAACCGCTCAGTGTTAATCCTCCTACTGTTGAGTCAATCTCTGAATTTGGATACTTATTTTCGAAAGAGCACATCTTGTATCATCTTGTTGAAGAGTATTGTCTTGTGCTGTTCTTGTATCGGTGAGAACAGAAATCCTTTGTTTTTTTAACTTCGAAAGAGCACATAAATCAAACCCATTCCACCTGTACACGTGGAACTTTGTGATAAGCTGAAGTTAATTATATGAAGTCTTATATCGCGCGCGTATCTCCAGACTCGGACTCAAGGCGCAGGGATCTATTAATGTACACCAAATATGAAGTAATTCGTTGAACGGATACAGAAGTTAATAGCATTATTATGGGTGGAATTGTTTGTGGTCACCCTGTAGTTGACTGACTGATTCATCAATGATTAATTTTATTAACCGACCGATCGATCAATTTCTGCTCTACCTAATACAGCGCAGAAAAAAGAACTGACCAAGGCAGTGGACTCGGAGACCAGTGGTCACCTGCGTCGTCTGCTGCAAACCATTCTCAAGGTCCAGCTGAAGAAACAGAAACCTGACACACGAAGCCCCGAGGAGGTGGCCAAGAAACTCTACAATGTAGGTTATCTATTCAGAATGAAAGTCGCTTTTTTTCTTTTCTTTTTTCTCAGTTGTATGCAGGCTGCTGCAACCCTTTTTTTGGCCTATGTCACAATTTAAAAAAAAAAATCTTAGAAGCGGGGGAGGATCCTTAAGCCTTCTTTATAGGTCTTTTTCTTAAAGTCGCTTGTTTATTTCAATGTTTTTTATTCTCTAATGTGCTGGGAGATTGACTCTGGAAAACTCTCGCTTACTCTTGTTGCTCATTGCGAAAGTAATAAGAGCTCTTACGTCCCTTTGTTTCTCGAATCTATTGTTCTGTAAAGTAACTGCTGCAGTGTTTCGTCAGTTTGTTGTTGAGTACAACCTGTCACAGCTTACCTCGCAATTTGGAGAGGACACAGAACAGATTAAGACAATTACATTTTGATTTTACTTTGGAATCAGTATTTGTGTGTTTTTAATGGGATTGGGACGATTGGAAGCTGGTGCCCTCTCTTTCTCGTTCTAAACCTCGAAGCAATCTGTGAGCTGTCCCTTCTTTGCCTCTGAATTCAGTGATGACTAGAAAGAGTTACGAACTTTTTAACTTACCCTTTGAACAAAAAAAAGACCAAAAAGCACTGTACTCACGTTAAAATGACGAACAGGGAAAATCTTTTTTTTTTTCGCTCTCACGTCCATCGCCATTGTTTATTTGCTTACCCTTTGAATCAAATTTCGATTTTATAATGAAATAATCAGTAAAATATTATCTAAATGTTTGTACTTTTTATTTTAAGGGAGGAAAACCACTTCTGCAAAGCAAGCCAGGGAATGCCGTAGACATCCTTGCGACGTTCCCTGCTGACAAAATGACTGAAATGACGTCAAGCTATCAGCAGGTAAAACAATGGATTTTTAACAGGTGTCCTTTAGTCACGCGCCTGCCTGCATGCACTTCAACATTGGTTGTGACATTGGTTGTACCGTAATTGCGGTCTGTTCGTAGTGAACATAATTATTTATTTAATCCGAAAATATTCACAACTTTACAGTTTCAAACATTCAGAAATTCGTTATTTTAAACAGCCAGAACTGAGAAAATTTAAACATTTGCACATTTGCTATTTCAAACCTACACAGACAGTTAACTTGTAACAACGTATGTATCTCACTCCGTTAACTTCAGAACGCTTGTCTTCGCTAACATCCAAAACCAAATAGACTGCCAACGTTCCAACGTTCAGAATAAAAAAATAAAAAAAAGGTAGCTCAGTTGGTAGAGCACTGGACTTGTGATCGTAAGGTCGCAGGTTCGAATTCGGGCCGGGACGGACACGGGTCAACTTTATGTGCAGACCCAGAGACGGAAGTCATGTCCCACCCCCGTGTCATCACAATGGCACGTAAAAGACCTTGGTCATTCTGCCATAAGTGCAGGTGGCTGAATACACCTAAACACGCAGACACCTGGGTAGCGCGACTCCGTTGCTGCTAGCTTTCCACTGGGAGGAAGCGACCCGAATTTCCCAGCAATGGGACAATAAAGTAATGAAAATGAAAAATGAAAATGAAATGAAATGAAAAAATGAAACAAAACGTTACGTTCACGAATATATCGACCCAGCGCGAGCGGTCTTTGAAGTGCACAGACAAACACTAATTACACAACACTAATTACACAACACTAATTACACAACACTAATTACACAACACTAATTACACAACACTAATTACACAACACTTATCTTCAGCGGCTTGCAGTGAAGACACAAGCACAAATGAATGATTGCTTCTTTCGCTAA
>NW_027126202.1:0-6922 GCF_037325665.1 Littorina saxatilis | reverse complement strand
GCAGCCACCGGCAGCAATACTGTGTGAAGGTCTTCAGTCCTGGGAAGACATGAACTGGACAATAACTGACGTCACAGGATCACCAATCCAGATCGCATATTGCAGGAAAAACTCGTATTCTAGCGAATACGAATGCATAGCCATTGACAGCGACATAAATTTTGAGCGGAATGCATCTCTTGGACGGCTGACTATCAACAATTACACCAGACACAAGTTTGTCAACAAACTGCTAACCTGTATTAGACGTGATGGTGACAAGTGGGATTCCTGCAAAATTCGTGTTGTCTGTGAGTACTGGCGTCCTTGTCTTCCAAAAATATTAGTTTGCTCACTTCCACAGTGAGTGTGGTAACGACTACCATTAACATGTTGTAGCACAAGTTTGCACGATACATTTATTTTGTTTTGTTGATTTCTTCCTGAGTTGCCCCTGTTGATTTTGAAGGTGGGGACGCGGTGGATTGCGATTATTCATAACGTCATTGCTAAACTAGTTCAAGCTTGATGATTCAATTTAACTTTGCAGTCGATGTCTCTATCTGTGTTGTTTGTGTTCTTGCAGTTGTCTTTGCTGTTCTAGCTTTTTGTGTTGCTTTTCAAAAGAATATGAACTCACATTACATAATTTACGTCGATTATCAGGCTAAGATTCAAGATTTGATCTGAACTAGATCCTGCAGAAGGGAGCAAGCCTAACGTATCGCTGAGTAGCTGGAATCTTCTTGGGACCATTATGATCAACAAAATCTATGATTCCTACAACGATGTCGTCTGCTGGTGGCGTGTCACTGACCCGGCTTTGGTACGTAGCGCTCCCGTGGTGGTGGTGATTGTCGTGGTGGTGGTGGTGGTGGCAGGCCTGTTGGTATGTGCGTGGGTATGTGTGTGGGGGGGGGGGATGGGGGGTGCGCCTGTCTGAGTGGGCGCGCGCGTGCGTGTACGTGTGTGTATGTGTGTGTGTGTGTGTGTGTGTGTGTGTGTGTGTGTGTGTGTGTGTGTGTGTGTATATGTGTGAGCGTGTCTGTGTATGTGTGTGTGTATGTGTGAGCGTGTCTGTGTATGTGTGTGTGCATTGTATCCTTGCATTGATACACACACTCTCTCTCTCTCCCTCCTTCTTCTCCGAAACAAAACCCACACACCTGGACATTCTTTTGTGTCTTACCAAATTTGAACAGTGGAGTTTAGGAGTAGCTTTTCTGACAAAGACGTATATTTTGTTGCTACTGCATTACAAACACGAACTTCTTAATTCCAGAGAGAAATTTTTCACCCGACGATACCAACTTTATTTTCATTTCTGGGAAGCGATGGGAGACAATACTACAATGGGACATGCACTGTATCCTTGCCCTTGAATGCATCCGATGGTGTGCATCACCTGGAGCTGATCGTCTTGCCCGGTGGTGAACGGCTACTTTATGTTGGCAACGTCTCTT
This sequence comes from Littorina saxatilis, assembly GCF_037325665.1. Taxonomy (NCBI): domain Eukaryota; kingdom Metazoa; phylum Mollusca; class Gastropoda; order Littorinimorpha; family Littorinidae; genus Littorina; species Littorina saxatilis. The sequence continues at coordinate 5,480 of NW_027126202.1, read as the reverse complement.
TGGGTCAGTGCGCTCTCTCTCTCTCTCTCTCTCTCTCTCTCTCTCTCTCTCTCTCTCTCTCTCTCTCTCTCTCTCTCTCTCTCCCTCTCTCTCTCTCTCTCTTTCTCTGTATTTCAAAAGATTAACTATTTAAGAGAGCTACCGACAGAATATGGATCTGCTAACTTCATTCTACCAATTCCACGAATAGACCTTTATAAGACAAGTCTTGCTTTTTCGGGTGCATCAATTTGGAATTCACTGCCATCACTGTTTCAAGTCACAGAAAAGTTTTGAAATATCTGTTCATATTCCCAACATCCCACACCCCTAACTACGCTGTGAGTATAGACAGTTTTGAGTATTTGATTGTCAAGTGTGTAGACTATGCTGCAGTTATGTTGAAATCCTCATCATTTTGTGTTCTTCATTGTGCCTTGCGTTTTTTACATGCGTAATGTTTTTTCCCATATTTTCCATAATTGTTATTATGCATGTTATGTTTTTAAGGCCTGCGTCATCATTATCATCATCATCATCATCATCATCATCATCATTATCATCATCATCATCATCATCATCATCATCATCATCATCATCATCATCATCTGTAACGTATGTATGTTGGTGTTTGTATTTAACTTGTACTGTTTAAGTGTTTATGTTTTAGCATACATTGATAGTGTTGACAGATCTGTGTTGTGTGAGCGGGTTCGTCCCAGACCTAGCTTTACATTTTAATTCATGTGAAATAAAGTTCAGTCAGTCAATCTCTCTCTCACTTACTCGATCTATGTCTGTATCTCCATAACCAACCGAACTCTGACATGTTATTTTTCGTGTGCGTGCGTGTAACGAAGGGAGAGTAATCTGAAAAATACACACACCTGAACCCACCAGGTGCGGCCGAGCTTAGAAACCTGCATGAGTAGAAATGACATAACACAAGAGATACGCAAGATAGCAAAACAAAACAACCTGTTCTGGATGAATACATGATTGTTCGTTCTTCTCGTTTGTAAAAGTTATATAAAGTTGGAATAAAATAACACGGGAATGAATGTTTTAGTTGGGGTACAACAATGGGTGCAATTTGTGTTTGCTCAGTTTATCTTGGTTTGTCAATGCGCGATTATTTTCCTTACTGAAGCTTGAAGAGTGCAACTTACCGTTGATTAAACAGCAGATAAGCCCTTAAATTGTTCACGTGTCAGTGTCTCTCAGACCCACCTTAGATGGCCGTAAAGATAACATTTTGTAATTATATAGCAACACTATAAACAAATCTTCTGAGTGACTAGTTCTACAAGCGGAAATACGTAGAGGTTACATGCCGAGTCTCAGTGATTATCAAAAATAATGGTCGAAGTTAGCGGATCATGAAAAATGCGAGCTTCAGCGAGCTTTTTCATGACCGCGAACTGAGACCATTATTTTTGATAATCACTGAGACGAGGTATGTAACCTCTTTATCCCTCCTTTCTTCAGTTATTCAAAGAAAAGAGGAGTTTTTGTGCGAAAGTTTGATCGAATCATATTCACCCAACCAGTCTACCTGCGCAGGCGATCGATTAATGCGCGGTTGTATAGTTCCGTGCAAATCATTCAATTTTGTTAACACTTCTTGTCAGTTTCCATGTTTTGAACTAAAATCAAGTACACAGTTATGTTGTCATTCTGCTGTGGCGGTAAAGGCAGATAGTGTGTGTTCTGTTCATGTTTTGGTATCGCTCAGGAAATGTTCTTTCTTCGAATGTGACTAGCAGACGAAGTTTTACACCCGTGTTCCAACGTTAAAAACTGTATGAAGTTTAGTTTTCTGGGGCAAAATAGTGTATGAAACCGCTGCATGTTCTTTACGTTGATTAAATGTTTGCAATTGATTGCGTGTGATCTGTTTATAAAATGAAATATTGTTGAAAACTGACCGTCGGATTGCAGTCTTGTCGGTGCAGCCGAAATCTGGAAGGGGAACTACTCGTGTCGCTAGACAAAGTATGAGAGTTACTTTTCCTTGGAATCTTGCTAGCGATAAACGATTATGCACGGCAGATCTGAATTCAGAAAACAACCAAACTCATGGATTTTATATGGAGATTCATGTGTTCAAGTCTGTAGTTGCTGGTTTAAATACGGTATGGTTGTATTGTTTGCTCCAGAAATGTATATTTTGTACATTAGAGTGTTCTGAACTTTTGAGTCGCAAAAAGTAGATCCACAATGTGTACAGTCTCTACCCATGAGCTATCGAGGATTCAGGCCCGTTGTTGGGTAAGTGATTTTGGTTGTTGGGTAAGTTACCGAAAAATAACTAGCCCTACAAGTTTACAGAGAGAAAGAAGCAGAGGGGGGGATAAATAACATAAACCAACATTCTAAGTTTAGATAAACCACTTGCTTTCGTACTTGACGCTATAGGGTATGATGCACACATGTCGCTTTACTTGTTCTAATCCGATTACAACAATAAGCAATTAACCTCAAGGAAAAAGCTGTACAGATTTGTTAATGTATGAGGTTTATATGTGAATGCTTTATTTTATGTCCATAGAAAAACCTGGAGATTTACAACTGGAGCCACAGATATGTCCTGTTATCGTAGCTGAAGGATCAAGTCTGGAATGCAAATGTCATCACGCGAAAACTGAACGGGGGTCACCCCCGGCCTTGATAACGTGGCTTAATGATGACAATTCTTCAGTGCTAAACATCAGCAACGTCAACAAAGGGTTGAATGGAACAGAATACACTTGCCGCTCTGAATGGGGACCGACGGCCGATCTTACTAAAACCCTCAACTATGTGCTTCTTGTTGCTTGTAAGTTTGAGGGGAAAGGATGGGACAGTAGTTAACGTGTCCGTATGTGTGTGTGTGTGTGTGTGTGTGTGTGTGTGTGTGTGTGTGTGTGTGTGTGTGTGTGTGTGTGTGTGTGTGTGTCACAGTATGTGTGTGTATGTGTGTGTATATGTGTGTGTGTGTGTGTGTATGTATGTGTGTGTGTGTGTGTGTGTGTCACAGTGTGTGTGTGTGTGTGTGTGTGTGTGTGTGTGTGTGTGTGTGTGTGTGTGTGTGTGTGTGTGTGTGTGTGTGTGTGTGTGTGTGTGTGTGTGTCGCTGTCTATGTCAAACGTAGAAAGACAGTAAGTCCCGTAAATGTTTACATTCATCACATTTTGTTGTTTGTCATGTCAGATGGACCAACCTCTGCGAATGTGACTTCGCAGATAAATCGTACCAATATGACAGCAACTTTAACTTTGACCTGCACATCAGATGAAGTTTACCCCTCAGCCAATTTCAGCTGGAGTGTTCCCTGTGTGACCTTGGACATGACCTCTCTTGTCAGCACATGCGAAGTGTCAACAGGAACATTGATGCAAGTAACAGAAGTTACGTGCACGGCTTACAATTCAGAAATTCCGTCATTGACAACATCCGCTGCATACACGCCTCCTGCTGCAAGTGAGTAGGCCAACAATGTTTTGAAGATAGAAATCGCAATATGGTGAACTGTAATAGTAAACGCTAACAGAGAAGTATGATAATGTATAGGAGTGTTTTCATTCTTTCCTGAATTGGCTGAGTATATATTTAATTGTTTATTCGATAGTTACATATTTATTACACCCCCGGTATAGGGGTGTGTATAGGATTCGGTCGATGTGTTTGTGTGTTTGTGTGCGCATATAGATCTCAAGAATGAACGGACCGATCGTCGCCAAACTTGGTGAACAGGTTCTATACATTCCTGAGACGGTCCTTACAAAAATTGGGACCAGTCAAACACACGGTTAGGGAGTTATTGGTGGATTAAGATTCTACAAGGACGTATAGAGGGACATATTAATGGTCAAAGGGAAATAACCTTCTCAGTTGGTGGCAGTGAGAATGGTTATTTCCCTTTGACCAACGGGGGTGTTTTTCCTACCTCGGAGGAATTTCTTTTTGTAAGAAGAGCAGACGTGTGGTCAAGTGCAAACAGTTAGATCTTCTATATTAAAAAGACAAGATAAACGCCAGCTTACAAACAAAATCAAGTTGTCGAATGTGGTAATGGTAGGGGGAGGGGAGGGGGGAGAGTATACAAAACATTTTAACAGCATTGCACCTGGGACATAAATATATTATGCACACCCGTGTCAATGCCGTGCACACACATCATTTTTTGTTCTCTGTGCTTTTGTTATACTTTGCTGGCGGTTGTGATGGAGATTTTAGTGGAGGTGTTGGGTTGTTTGTGTGAGTTTAGCTTTTCGTTGTATGGCACACATATGTACGCGCTCAAGTATAGCACAACACCAACTGTTTGACAGATCTTAACCAAAATGAAGGTTTATCGCTGGCATCCGTGGCGGGAGGAGTGGTCGCTGCACTTGTCATCGGCACTATCATCGTCGTCGTCATCATTATTGTCAAACGGAAACGTGAGCATACTTTCTCTCGAGAAAATTGTGCATGCCAGTTATGACATATATTATAATAGTAATATGTCTACATTTACTTGTCAACAATGTCAAGTTCATATGCATCTTTAACGGAGTATTTTTGGCTTGGTATGGGTTGGTTTGCGTTGTTTTAATGACCATGTGACCGGCACGGGTGGCCTAGTGGTAAGGCGTCCGCCCCGTGATCGGGAGGTCGTGGGTTCGAACCCCGGCCGGGTCATACATAAGACTTTAAAATTGGCAATCTAGTGGCTGCTCCGCCTGGCGTCTGGCAATATGGGGTTAGTGCTAGGACTGGTTGGTCCGGTGTCAGAATAATGTGACTGGGTGAGATATGAAGCCTGTGCTGCGACTTCTGTCTTGTGTGTGGCGCACGTTATATGTCAAAGCAGCACCGCCCTGATATGGCCCTTCGTGGTCGGCTGGGCGTTAAGCAAAAAACAAAACAAAAAAAATGACCATGTCCGGTATACAGGAATCACTGACGTGAAGAGAATCATTGATAATGCAGTTGATCCGGTATTAAAGTCTCTAACCTCAACTCTTACATACTGGCCCATTATGTTCAAACTACCTGAAAAACAACAGAAAGACGAGGTTGTACAGGAACAATCGCTATGTCTACTGTCGATGTTAGATGTTCCCTGTAATCGTGTGTTTCGGCATCTTTGATAAATAAATATTAATCGTATCGTACTGGCACATGTTAGCCTGTATTTTGTTTACCATAACAAATGCTTAAACATGCACAAGGAGTTAATGTTCAATTATTTACATTGGCTGAAATAGCCTTATTTAGTCGGTGTACATGTTGTTAGTTTTTACAACCGTTTTTGTGTCATTCCAACTAAAGCATATGTCTGTCTTTCTCTCTGTCTGTATTTATGGCTGCCTGTCGGTCTGTCTGTCTGTTTGTCTGTCTATCTGTCTCTGTCTCTGTCTCTCTGTCTGTCTGTCTGTCTGTCTGTCTGTCTGTCTGTCTCTCTCTCTCTCTCTCTCTCTCTCTCTCTCTATCGCTCATCCCCCCTCTCTCTCTCTCTCTCTCTCTCTCTCTCT
>NW_027126201.1:0-18301 GCF_037325665.1 Littorina saxatilis | reverse complement strand
CACACACACACACACACACACACACACACACATACACTCACACACACACTCACACAACCATCACACCAGGCACCCACTCATTTCCCGAAAGCAACAATCCTCATAAAACATATCTTCATCTCGCTCTCTCATCACAATATCCTACAAAACACAAACACACACCGCGACATTGATCAACATCAAAAGGAGAACTAATCAGCTCTACGTCCGGTAGTAACACAACTACGCCTGTCTCCGTGCTGCCGGCCCCAGAGAAGAAACAAAGTGAAAGTATGGCGGCAAATTACAATGTAGCACTTACATGAACACTTACCGAAATATGTGTGCTTATTTATTACTGGTTATAAAAAAATAGTTCTAAATTACTGATATCAGGATCTCTTTTGGAGAAAAAAAAAATGGGGAAAAAAGTTAAATGCAGAGTTTACCTTGTGACAAACATTGACACTGACACAAGGACAGGGACGGCGACTCATCATCATAAGTACAGCTTGCAACATTTATTTCATAATTGAGTCCAGGGTATACTTCGCCTTGCAGCCACAAAAGCCAAGGATCGAAGTCCTGCCCACACGCCTCGTCATATAACCACGGACTCTTGCGTCCAATCGCTATCCTGAAAGCAAATATTCCAATAAACTCCTTCATCTTCTCGCTCTCTCGTCCTCATCTTCCACTACATAAACAAGCACCATGCCATATATCGACAGCAACACTAGAACTTATCGGAGTAACAACAGGTCGTAACAAAACTGCTTCTTTCTCCTTGCTGCAGGCCCCACGGTGTGCAACTGACGACAGCAACACGAGAACTTATCAGCGATACGACCGATCGTAACAGCTACGCTTTTCTCCGTGATGACGGCCACAGCGTGTGAGAATAGCGGTATGACACCGTCAAAAAACAGACTAACCTTGATGTGTGTTATTTGTAATGATGGTTAAATTGAACGCTGTCAAATTGCTGATATCACACGCACACACACACACACACACACACACACACACACACACACACACACACACACATATGTATAAACGCACACAATCACACACACACACACACACACACACACACACACACACACATATATATATATATATATGTATAAACGCACACACACACACACACACACACACACACACACACACACATTGGTACTAATGTGTCGCCATACACTGACCTACAAACAAACCCAACAGTTGGCACTAATGTGCCACCATACACAACAGACAAAGTGGGTTTAGCAATACGGACGTAAAGCGTGGGTCAATCCAATTTACGAACAATGGCCCGGCAATTGCGCTGCCATGCAGAAGCAATAACTTCTGCCAAGCATGCCGCGCACTTCTTCGCTCATTCCCCGTATCCTCTTTTACGGCCAGGGTCGTGGAGCCTACGGTACTGGTAAAGTGGAACCCCCCTTTGAGACAACCCCCCCCCCCCCCACCTACAGTACTGGTATATATATAGCGGAGACCGGGGCATACTCATGGAAGGTAAATGATTTCTAAATGTAGATGGGATGTCACGAAACATTAACAGTGCAAATGTAAAACCCAAGGTACTGGCATAATCGTAGGGAAGACCGGGGCATATTGACAGGCCTGAAAGTGGTGAGTATTTTACTTGCCATGGTGAGTGGAAACATGAAACTGGCGAAAAGAAATGTTCATCTACTCGCCAAATGCGAGTAAAGTTGCTGAAACAAATATTTGGTTTGGCTAGTAAAGCTTGCTCTCTGGCTAGTACATTTTCAGAATCACTAGCCAAAGGCGAATATACAATTTGTTGGACTTTCAGGGCTGATTGATAAACAAAACACCATACTCACTATCCGCTCTAACGAGTTTCTGCCAGTGAATAATCTTTGTGACGCCATTTTTGGTGGACGTGACGTTGCAGCCGAACAGACGCGTCTCATTGTGTCCAAGGTCAAGGATCAACGTTTTGACCTTGGTGCTGTGACCTTTACCGTCAATGATACACAGGGAGAAACTGGCCGAGGTAGTGCACGCGTTGGTCTTGAGGTTGGCCGAAGCGATGACCTTGTTGTTGACCGGACGGTACATGGATACCGTGAGGACATCCGCACTTGAATCCAGGATTCCCTCCCCTGAACAGTCGACCTCCAGCACGTTGGGTATGCCTTGGAAGGAGCGGTAGGACATCCCTGAAACGCAGACGCAAACGTTTGATTAAACTGAATAAGTCTGTGGATAATGTGTTGTCTCTTATTATCTTTTTGTGTGTGATTCCTTGTGAAATGTTAGTCTAACATCAGCCAATATGCACACACACACAAGCACACACACAAGCACACACACACATACACACACACACACACACACACACACATACACACACACGAGCACGCGCGCGCGCACACAAAGACACACACACACACTCACATGTATGCAATGACACGCTCGCACGCCAACACGTACGCACACACACACACACACACACACACACACACACACTGACACACACACACGACAAAACACAAACACAGACGCACGCTCAGTGCAACCTTTGATTGAGTAAAAAAATAAGAGGATACATGCAGTGCACACACACACACACACACACATACACACACACACACACACACACTCACACACACACACACACACACACACACACACACACACGAGCACGCGCGCGCGCACATACAGACGCACACACACTCACATGCAATGACACGCTCGCACGCCCGCACGCCAACACGCACGCACACACACACACACACACACACACACACACACACACACACACACACACACACACACACACACACGACAAAACACAAACACAGACGCACGCTCAGTGCAACCTTTGATTGAGTAAAAAAATAAGAGGATACATGCAGTGCATACACACACACACACATCCAAAAACACACACACACACACACACACACGAGCACGCGCACATACAGACGCACACACACTCACATGCAAAGACACGCTCGTACGCACGCACGCCAACACACACACACACACACACACACACACACACACACACACACACACACAACAAAACGCAAACACAGACGCACGCTCAGTGCAACCTTTGATTGAGTAAAAAAAATAAGAGGATACATGCAGAGCACACAGACAGGCTGGCACACACACACACACACACACACACACACACACACACACACACACACACACACACACACACACAATACACACGAAAACACACAAACACAGACGCACGCACAATGCAACCTTTGATAGAGTCAGAAACTGAGAGGAGAATAATTCCCAGGATAGGAATAAGATTTTCGCCGAAACATAAAAAATATGTTTGGATATGTAAATTCAGCCCCCGGTCGAAAAAGAACAACTCTTGATTATGCACACACATTACACACATCATTTTTTGTCAAATGCTTCAACAACAAAAAGAAGCACGAATGAATGCACGAATACCAGCATGGAGGACACCTCGTCCCAGAAACTGACTTTCTCGCTTGAGTCGTCCAAACGAGCTTCTGAATAATATGTCAGATAAGTTCACTTTCTGCATTATACGTGTTTGATGTCTGTCCCCTTACAAATCCGCTGTTTCGAAGATCAGTGACGATAACGTTTTGTTTTGTCATAATTAAACATACCTTTCTTGGTGTTTTTTATTCTGACTTTCTTGAAAAACGACGCCTTTCACCTGCTCACAAGGTCTGAGCAGGTCCTCATATTCAGGCTGCGGACAGGCCACAACCGAATGAACCACCACCTTTTCACCAAGTTCAGAATTGGCCAGTCAGACCAGTGCCCTTGTCAAACAGGCAGCATGACAACGGAACACCTGCTGCAGACTTGCCCACTACACAATGGCCTCAGGAGCCAGATCTGGGCGGAGGCGACCACGGTGCAAGGGAAGCTCTATGGCAGTCTGGACGACCAACAGCGCACGGCAACATTTGCGCGGAGAACCGGCGTTTCCATCTGAGTGATCGACAAGAAGAAGAAGAAGAAACAAAGAGACTGCCAACGTTCAATAATTGATTGTGACTGTAACGTATTGTTTTGTCATAATTAAACGTTCCAATCACATTCCTTTCTCGGTTTTTTATATTCTGACTTTCTTGCTTTCAAAATATAACGTGACACTATACATGTATCTATTTAGCTCTGACACCGGGGTGAGTCCTTCGAGCAGAAACCAGCGAAGAACATGTCCCTGTCGGGGGTCATTAAACACAATTAACCACGCTGAAGCGTATCGATCGCAGCATGTGACAGAAGTTGACTGGCACAAAGGTGCAGAGCACGTGATGCGTGACAGGCGCGTGTATTATTGATGTGGTCGAGTGGTACTGACTGCCTCTCCTGTAACTGTTTAAGTACTATCATGTCACTCACTCACTCACTCACTCACTCACTCACTCATCGTCACGGTGTGTGATCGAGTTACTTAGTTCTTTCGATCAACGCCGGCTATTCGAATTCTTGTCAATGTTTAGCACGAGCACAAGGACATAAAACACCTGTAACACTTATCATCAGCGGGTTTAAGGGCAAAGATTGCACGTAAATTAAGTTTTGTTTCTTTGGAAAGCTTTCCGTTTTTTTAAAGGTCCTCGATAAACAAAACTCAGTTGTCCTATAAAGTAATATAAGCTATGTCCGTGTGGCAAGAATCAGACAGCAGAGCACATCCTGCAGGCTTGTCCATACCACAGTGCTCTGAGCTACAAAAGAAGCTATGCGGCCCCAGAGAGGACTTGGAGAGGACAGCACGTTTCGCCCTGCAGTCCGGACTGACGATCTAACAGCGAACGACAAGAAGAAACAAGGAACTTAGTCGATAAATATCGACAGGGGGCCGACAAATGGTTTAAATGGGAAATGTGTGTATATGGGTGTGGGTTTGAAACAAACAAACAAACCAACCCATGTGAACCCCGGGCCGCAGGCCTTCGATGTAGTGATTGAAAAAAAAAGGATGTTCTCAAATGGTTCAATTCTCATTTGGTCTGATTCTCAAATGGTACCGGTATACTCCCCCCCCCCCCCTGGCCGCAGGCCTAGGAGTAAAATTTTATAGACACTGACCTTCTTCCCAGGGGTCATTGACCCAGTTTTAGCTATGAGAGGTGGTTCGCCCAGAGGCTGTAGAGTATACTGGGGCGGTCTCTTTGATGTCTTGAGAGGAAACTTGGCCAGGGTAGTACATGCACCAGAACTGGTGGACACCAAGGACAAACATGAAATCGAAGCAGTTTGCTTTCAGAGGGAACGGTCGTCAGCAACTCAAACTTCTCTGTTTTCTTTTTTTTTTAAATCTGACTTTCTTTGTGGCCCCCTGACTCCGCCCCCCTCCCTCTGTAAGGACCCCCCTCCACAAGGACCGATTTTTGTCAACATTTTAAAGGTCGCTAGAGAGGGGTTCCACTGTATGACCTAACCGCTACTGGCAGACGGCCTCAATCTTCACGCGCAAAGACGAGATTAATAGGTGCTCGGTTTTGGTATTTTGAATTACATTACATTAAACCTTTGTTGGGTTTCATGGTCATGGCAACAGCCATAATAATATTACATGATGTATAATATCATATTTCAGCATATGTGAATTACATGTCATCATACTAAACTGTCATACATTTTTATTCCTACATTATTCTGATTGATCACAACCAAACCTACTATCATTGGACACATCCAAATGCAAGCGCCTGTTCTTGACAATTTAGATCAGTGCAATTTCCTGGGTCGGGCTTTGCCACAGACACTCACGGTTTGGCCTGTAGGTAAAATGTACAATGTATTTTCTGATTTGTGCACAAAAGCTTTTTTTCTTTTTTCTTTTTTTTAACATAACAATGTTTAATGTCACTGTATGTTTAAAAGACCATGGTCATATTTGTAAAAAAAATGTTAAATTAGAAAATAAATAACATTTTGGTTCATGATTTTTCCTACACCTGTGCTAAAAATAAGAAATAAAAATGTCGGGTATATAAGTCACTCAAATACAGCTAGGTATGAATGGCTCGGTTTGAGTTTGTTGCAGTTGACCCTGCACAAAGCGACATATCATGTTTTTGTTGAACAATTTTGACGTCACCCCTCCCATAGGGTGACGTATTTCACAACTTCCTGTGTTACACAAACTCTGTGATGACCAATTTTGACGTCACCCCTCCCATAGGGTGACGGATTTCACAACTTTCTACAGATGAACAATTTTGACGTCACCCCTCCCATAGGGTGACGGATGTCACAACTTCCTGTGTACACAAACTGATGACGTATTTCACAACAAAATGGCGCTGCCCATGGTCAACCTCGAAACTATCCGTATAGAATGGGGGCGTCCTCGCCCCCATAACAAGAAGATACAGTAATATATGACGGACTTATGGGTCAGAATTGACGATTTTTGCGATACTATCCAAGACGCCATTCTTTTAAAATAAATATTACCTTAAGAAATTTGAGGAACAATGTACTGTAACTGTACCATAATTAAGATACTCCTGCAATGATTTACTCAACAAATGCTCCATAACTACGATAAGTGTTTGTTTATTGTTTTGTTTTGTTTTTTGATATAGAATGTATATACTTATGTATTTAAAGTTGAAATAGTATGTTTTATTTAAAGTTCGTGGACTGCACACGCACCACTCTGTGGTTCGCGCTTTTTAAGCTTTCATCATTATCATCATCCGGTGGGGAGGGTGTGCATATCTCTTCCCCCCCCTCTCTCTCTCTCTCTCTCTCTCTCTCTCAATCTCTCTCTCAGTCTCTCCCTCTCGCATTTTCTCTCTCTCTCTCTCTCTCTCTCTCTCTCACTATATATCTGTCTGTCTGTCTGTCTGTCTGTCTGTCTGTCTCTCTCTCTCTCTCACAATCTCTCTCTCTCAGTCTCTCCCTCTCGCATTTTCTCTCTCTCTCTCTCTCTCTCTCTCTCTCTCTCTCTCTCTCTCTCTCTCTCTCTCTCTCTCTCTGTCTCTATATCTGTCTGTCTGTCTGTCTGTCTGTCTGTCTGTCTCTCTCTCTCTCTCTCTCTCTCTCTCACAATCTCTCTCTCTCTCTCTCTCTCTCTCTCTCTCTCTCTCTCTCTCTCTCTCTCTCTCTTCTTATTTGTTTAAGGAGGTTTGCAGATACATCCTTAAAACTTCCTAATAAATGGCACCAGTTTCCCAAGTCTTGACATGGCATATATACAGTGCATGAGGACGGACACATGAAACACAAACCATCTCTTCCAATCTGCACTGACATTCGACTAGTGCTCGCACTGAAACGATAAATTACCCAGTCTTCAGACAGCTCATGCATGTTCATACCCGCTACTCAAAAACCTGGCTGGGAGCTTGCACATGGTCGATTCTCATCACGGACGTTCGCCTGCCTTTTCAATCTCTCTCGCGAGGCCTAGTTCTCATCGCCGAGTGCACCTCCCTTTCGGGACATCATCCTCATTCCGCTCGCGGTTCTCATGCGGGACCCAGTCCTCATAAATGTTAATCACTCCCCAAGGACGATAACTGCAGGCTTTTTCGCCAGCGCCTAATGGGGTCAAGGTCACCTGGATCAAGGTCCTGCGAGTTTTTTATGTCCAACGCGACCCAGGAAAGTCCGGATATCCCCTCCCCCCTCCTCGCTTTCCCCTCTCCCATCGATATTTTGTTATTGTTTATTATTGATTGCGGCATGCCGTGTTAGCTCCAGAGTGCGAGAGGGCCATATTACCCGCGGGCACGCTGTCACGTGAACAGCTGATATCCATTATTCAGGCTGTCTTTATTAAATCTGAAGCAACGGCAATTACCGTGAGGAAAAGCCGCTAGTGTTATTCCGAGATTAATCATCGTCGGAGGCTTTTGAAACTCTGAAATGTGGTCAATAACGCCTTATGATGTGAAATATACAGTGGTATCTGCGATGTAAGTTACCCCCCGATGACTGGAGGACATCTGTCAAGAAAGGACACATTCTGGTGTCAGTCCCTTCGTTCATATTCCCTACCGAACAAGATCTGAAGAAGGCCGCCTTCAATGGTGGGGTTTGTTTGGTGGTCCCAAGGCCGGTGTTTCATCACGGGTACCACTGCGATGAACTTTGGAAAAAATGCCCAAGCTCGGATTGCTTTAAAGGGTAATCAGTCGCGACCTTTTGAACCTGCTTTTTCAGCTTTGGGCAAGAATGGAAAAGAACAACAGCAGAATTATCTGACTTTTGCATAAAGAACAAGGCGAAATCAGTTTCTTTGAAAGAATAATCAAAGGGAGATATATATATGAAAAACAATACCAACACAATTACTGCGAACTGCATTGTGTGTGTGTGTGTGTGTGTGTGTGTGTGTGTGTGTGTGTGTGTGTGTGTGTGTGTGTGTGTGTGTGTGTCAGTGTGTGTGTGTGTGTGTGTATGCGCGTGCGTGCGTGCGTAATTGTGTGTGTGTGTTCAAATGACCAGTTCTTGTTGAGTGTAAACTCCTTGCTGGTTAAGAAAACATCCAATGCATTCACCGACACACCCCCCCTCCCAACCCCAACCCCCTTCCTCCTCATCAACCGATTCCCACCAGCCACTCAGATTGCCTGTATCCTCCAATCAATCATGGACAGAAAAGCGAGGGGTCACACCACGGTGCACAAAGCACTGGAAACAGCAATCAACGATGTGGAAACATTGCCGTACGTGCAGTGAGGGCACGACGGTGTTTTGACACATGTATGACAAATTGACTGTCAGTCAAGGAAATCAGTTCGCTCTCTTTGGCCCAGGGTGAAGCTCGAATTGTCCAAACGAGTCATAAGAGCAAAATACCCTCAAAAGTTGTAGTACATGTAGTAGTAGTAGTACAATTTATTAGTAGTACGTAGTACCGTAACAGCTCCCATAACGACCCCTCCCTATAACAACACCTGCTTTCCGACCGATGTTCTTGCCTATAGGTTGCAAAATATAATGGGATCCCCTCGAAGTAGTAGTAGTAGTAGTAGTAGTAGTAGTAGTAGTAGTAGTAGTAGTAGTAGTAGTAGTGTCGAACCTGTCTAAAGAGACCACCCAAGGGACTGAGCAAAAGTGGTCTCTTTAGACAGATGGTCTCCACTACTACTATTAGGGTTTAACGTCCTCTTAGACCAACTGGACTATATTGGGACAGGTATTGGTAATACGCTGAAGATATGGTGTGATACTTTGATTCGAACAAGCCCTCTGTGGCTGTCTTCTTCGACACACCAGCATTGGGTTTGTCTCGTCAAAGTATCGAAATACGATCATGATGATCAGAGACGAGAGATGATGCATGCGTGTCTTCGTGTTTTCCAAGCCCTGAGACTTTCGCTGTGAACGTGGGATCTTTTTCGTGCGCATGTGTGCACACGGGGGTGTTCGGACACCGAAGAGAGTCTGCACAAAGTTGACTCCGAGAAATAAATCTCTCACCGAACGTGGGGATCGAACCCACGCTGATAGCGACCAACTGGCTCTCTTTAGACAGTTGATTTATATAGTCGTAAAAACCGTCGGGGATCCTTTGGGGTGGTCTTAATGGGCAGGTGGTCTTTATGGACAGGTGGTCTCCAGGGCAGGTTCGACTGTAGTAGTAATATTAGTAAGAGCAGTGGCAACGGCAGCAGCAGCAGCAGTAGTAGTTGTTGCAGTAGTAGTAGAATTGGTTCGTCAGTCCCAGAAAGTACGACAGCTTAACAATAAGAGAGACAGAGACAGAGACAGAGACAGAGACAGAGAGACAGAGAGACAGACAGAGAGACAGACAGACAGACAGACAGACAGATAGACAGACAGACAGACAGAGATATAGTGAGACTTCGCACCTCACTTTGCAGGGTACAGCCACGGATTTCAAATCAAATGCAGCTTTAGATATGGCTCGGTTCTACTCCTTTAAAACAGAGGCTCCCGGTGTTAAAAAGAAGCAATTCCGATACATGAGGCCCATAGTTCAATTTTCACTCGCCAGTCGTCTGTCAGACAAAGGAAGAAAATAAAGCTCCGTGTCACGATTTCAGTGACACGTTTGAGAAAGAAACTCTTTGTTGGGCGCCTTTCTCAAATTGCAACGTAATGCGCCTGTGCTGGCAGCCGCATTGCGGAAAGGTTGTGGCAGACCTTCACGAAATTCACGTGGAAACCGTGCGGGTATCGGGTGATTTCGCTCACCGTTTAGATCACGTGTTCCAAGCATGCTATAGGTGTGTTTGGTAGGCGACCAGTGATTGGTCAGGAAGATCGCTTGGTTTGGGGAAGCGACTGCCGATTGGTCAGGGAGATCACATGGTCTGTCTTTCAATTCTACAAGCTGGGCAGACGACAGGTCTGGAGTTTTGCTCCGTGACTAAGATTTGGAGGATTCCAACGCGTTGCAAGACTGGTTTAGGTCGACCAACGGGCTTCTGGCGTCAGTGCAGAACGCAGAAGGCTTAGGACGTGAGTGATTTGGCTACATACTTTCGCTGACGAGCGGGAGCCAAATATTCAAGCGGTTTGCTTGGGAGAGCTACGTTTTACGAGCTATTGAGGTATTTAGACGTTACTTTACGTTGGTGACCGGTCAATGTTTGTGAAATGTAAACTCTGTGTTTTGTTTCTCCATGATAGCGTATAACTTGCTCATTATAACGCTAAATTGTAATCTGTATATGGTTTTTGCAGATATGGAGAGGCGGAGAAAATGTCTTGAGTTGTTATTAAAAGTCTATCCTTGCAGGTACCACGTGCTCGCTGAAGGGGGAAGTTAGATATGTTTGAAGGTGGTAAAAGGGGGATTGTTGGCATGGTCACTGCACCAATTGCTCTTGTTTCAGCTTGTTGCTGGTTGTTGCTGGTTGTTGCTGGAGGTGTTGCTGTACGTTTGCTGGACGTTTGCTACCTGGCTGCTACCTGTTTGCTGTTGAAGACGGGCTACACTGTTGCTGTCCTTTGCTGTACGGTTGCTGTTCTACGGCTGTTACTGGTGTTGCTCCAACTTTCACCTGTATGCTCCACTGCACCCATGCGTAAACGCCCCCCCCCACCTTGTCATCTTTCTAACCCTTTATGAAGAACTTTGAGTTGTGACAACGTGGAGTGTTAACGCCTGTACAGGCAGACTTTTTACAGAGCAGCTAAGTGTTTTCTAACTTTACACGGTTCAGCGTGTTCTTGTTATTTCATAAACTTTAACTGGCTTTTGTCAGTTGTCTTAGTTTTATTTTTACGACTTGGTCGTAAAAACACGTTTGGCTTCACGAGAAGAGGGAGGTGGAGAGTTAGTGTATATAAACAGACGTCTAAAACTTATACTTTTGTTGATTCTCACTTTTTTTTTGTGACTGCGAGAGTGGATCGTGGTGTGGTTAGTCAGTTAGCAGTAATTGACCGTTTTAGGTCATTCATTTGAACATTAAAACGTGACACTCCGCTTGGACATTTGTGACCCTCCACCACGAAATGAGTCGCATGTCACCTCGTGCGGTTCTGCGCTAGGCTTAATATTAGTCCGGGTGGTAATAGTCTGAGGGTCACCTTAGTCACAGGCTTATAACTCAAACAGTGTTCGCTCTTTTCTAAAACGGTT
Organism: Littorina saxatilis; assembly: GCF_037325665.1. NCBI lineage: Eukaryota > Metazoa > Mollusca > Gastropoda > Littorinimorpha > Littorinidae > Littorina > Littorina saxatilis. The sequence goes on along the minus strand of NW_027126201.1, from coordinate 6,747 downwards.
TTCACCACTGGATAGAGCATAAACAACTCTTTAGGAAAATGTAAAAATATGAAAATCATACAAAGGGGACATGCGACTCATACCGTGGTGGAGGGTCACATTTGGGATAGGGCGACATCTTATGGGTAATTTTGGTGCCTGTGGACCAGTTCCAGTTCCACTGAGCTAGTCGTCTGTCTGTCTGGAGAATGAATGAAGAAAATAAAAGAACGGTCCGTCCCTTGGGATGTTTGGAAGTGAGTTACATTTCCTGTTTGACAGGCGCGCGCGAGCTGAGCTGCCAGTCAGTCTTCGGGGCCAAAGCTCGAATAGTCCAAACAAGTCACAAGCCCCAAATGCCCTCAAAAGTAGCAGTGGAAGTAGAAGCAGAAATAGTACCGTATTAGTACAATAAAACCTCCCAAGAACGACCCCTCAAGAGGCACTTCTCTCTCTGTCTCTGTCTCTCTGTCTGTCTGTCTGTCTGTCTCTCTCTGTCTGTCTAGCTGTCTCTCTCTCTGGCTGTCTCTCTCTCTCTCTCTCTCTCTCTCTCTCTCTCTCTCTCTCTCTCTCTCTCTCTCTTCGTTCTGATTATTTTCATATTGATCATATCTGTCCATAAAGCATCAGTGTTTCATAACGCAAGGATGTATGTATAGCCTACAACGTGTATATAGTCATGTGAATAGGTTTTCTGCCTTTTTTTATTTTTATTTTTATTTTAAGATTAGAATAGTCCCTCTCTGGGCGAGGGCTGGTTGAAAAGAAGCTCGTTTATATTGCTTATGCCACAACCCTCGTAAAATAAAATTTGATTTGATTTGATTTGATCTCTCTCTCTCTCTCTCTCTCTCTGTCTCTCTCTCTGTCTGTCTGGCTGTCTCTCTCTCTCTCTCTCTCTCTCTCTCTCTCTCTCTCTCCGATTTTTACTCGTATCTGCCAACTTCTCCTTCAAATGAGCATCTGCTGTCAGGTGATATGTAGAGGTTACACGCCGAGTCTCAGTGATTATTAAAAATAATGGTCGAAGTTCGCGGATCATGAAAAATGCGAGCTTTAGCGAGCTTTTTCATGACCGCGAACTGAGACCATTATTTTTTATAATCACTGAGACGAGGTGTGTAACCTCTTTATTCCTCCTTTCTTCAGTTATTCAAAGAAAAGAGGAGGTTTTTTGCGAAAGTTTGATCGAATCCTATTCACTCAACCAGTCAACCTGCGCAGGCGATCGATTAATGCGCGGTTGTATAGTTCCGTGCAAATCATTCCATTCTGTTAACACTTCTTGTCAGTTTTCCTATTTTGGACTAAAATCAAGTACACAGATATGCTGTTATTCTGCTGTGGCGGCAAAGGCAGATATTGTGTGTTCTGTATATGTTTTGGTATCGCTTAGGATAATGTTCTTTCGTCAAATGGGACTAGCAGACGAACTTTTGCACCCGTGTTCCAACGTTAAAAACTGTATGAAGTTCAGTTTTCTGGGGAAAATAGTGTATGAAACCGCTTTATGTTGTTTAAATTGATGAGATGTGTACATTAGGTTGCGTGTGATCTGTTTATTAAATGAAATATTGTTGAAAACTGACCGTCGGATTGCAGTCTGTTGTCGAAGAAACTGAGTGAAAAGAAGGGGAACTACTCTTGTCGCTAGACAAAGTATGAGTTACTTGCCTTGCGGGAAATTGCTTGTGATGAACGTTTGAGCACGGCAAATCTAGATTCAGAAAACAACCGAACTCATGGATTTTATATGAAGATTCATGTGTTCAGGCCTGTAGTTGTTAATTTAAATGCGGTATGTTTGTATTGTTTGCTCCAGAGATGTATACTTCGTACGTTAGAGCGTTCGGAACTTTTCAGTCGCAAAAAGTAGTACCGAAACTCAACTTCTCAACCCATTGGCATTGCACTATCGAGGATTCAGGCTGTTGCTGGGTCGTTATTTGTTTGGTTGCTGGGTCATTATCGAAAAATAACTACCCCTACAAGTTTACAGAGGTAAAGAAGCAGAGGGGGGAATAAGTAGAGGTTACACGCCGAGTCTCAGTGATTATCAAAAATAATGGTCGAAGTTAGCGGATCATGAAAAATGCGAGCTTTAGCGAGCTTTTTCATGACCGCGAACTGAGACCATTATTTTTTATAATCACTGAGACGAGGTGTGTAACCTCTTTATTCCTCCTTTCTTCAGTTATTCAAAGAAAAGAGGAGGTTTTTTGCGAAAGTTTGATCGAATCCTATTCTCTCAACCAGTCAACCTGCGCAGGCGATCGATTAATGCGCGGTTGTATAGTTCCGTGCAAATCATTCCATTCTGTTAACACTTCTTGTGAGTTTTCCTATTTTGGGCTAAAATCAAGTACACAGATATGCTGTTATTCTGCTGTGGCGGCAAAGGCAGATATTGTGTGTTCTGTATATGTTTTGGTATCGCTAAGGATAATGTTTTTTCGTCAAATGGGACTAGCAGACGAACTTTTGCACCCGTGTTCCAACGTTAAAAACTGTATGAAGTTCAGTTTTCTTGGGAAAATAGTGTATGAAACCCCTTTATGTTGTTTAAATTGATGAGATGTGTGCATTTGGTTGCGTGTGATCTGTTTATTAAATGAAATATTGTTGAAAACTGACCGTCGGATTGCAGTCTGTTGTCGAAGGAACTGAGTGAAAAGAAGGGGAACTACTCTTGTCGCTAGACAAAGTATGAGTTACTTGCCTTGGGAAATTGCTTGTGATGAACGGTTTGATCTGGATTCAGAAAACAACCGAACTCATGGATTTTATATGGAGATTCATGTGTTCAGGCCTGTAGTTGTTAATTTAAATGCGGTATGTTTGTATTGTTTGCTCCAGAGATGTATACTTCGTACATTAGAGCGTTCGGAACTTTTCAGTCGCAAAAAGTAGTACCGAAACAGAACAACCTCTCAACCCATTGCACTATCGAGGATTCAGGCTGTTGCTGGGTCGTTATTTGTTTGGTTGCTGGGTCATTATCGAAAAATAACTACCCCTACAAGTTTACAGAGGTAAAGAAGCAGAGGGGGGAATAAATAAGAATATTCCACAGCTTCTTCCGAAGAAGCACCCCTGTACAGTAAGTGTTTTTGTGCTTGCGCACGTGTGTGGGGGTGCGTGCGTGCGTGCGTGTTTCTGTGTCTGTGTGTCTGCCACAATGCCATAATGTAATTCACGGGTACATGAGACTGGGTGTTTATGTGTGTGTGTGTGTGTGTGTGTGTGTGCGTATGTGTGTGTGTGTGTGTGTGTGTGTGTGTGTGTGTGCGTGCGTTCGTGCGTGCATGCGTGTGTGCTTGCGTGTGTCTGTGTGTGTTTCTGTGTGTCTGTGTCAGATTACCATACGTGTGGGTTTGTGTGTCATCAGTTCCTTAAGGTGAAGCTGCTGAACTTCAAAATACAGGCTTTTTTCGTACTCAGCGACTTTTGCCTGGAAACACAGTGTTTCTCTCATCCTTCAAAACGTCCATTGCTCTCTGGGGATTAATAAGGTCTTGGTGATGAATCACATTTTATCTGAGGCACGTTTCCTAGAACTTTCCCAGTTGCATCTGAGGCGCGTTTCCTAAGACTCTCCCAACTCTATGGCGCTTCACGGAGATCATGGCATTCGCAGAGAAACCCGCATCGAAGGTAACTAGGACGTACACGGAAGAAGTGCTTGTCATTTGTAAAGAATAAAGGAATTTGGATAGGATTTCTTTTTCCCTCTGTCTCTGTCTCTGTGTCTGTCTGTCTGTCTGTCTGTCTGTCTCTCTCTCTCTCTCTCTCTCTCTCTCTCTCTCTCTCTCTCTCTCTCTCTCTCTCTTCTTATTTGTTTAAGGAGGTTTGCGGATACACCCTTGAAACTTCCTAATACATGGCAGCAGTTTCCGAAGTCTCTCTGTCTGTCTCTGTCTGTCTGTCTGTCTGTCTCTGTCTGTCTGTCTGTCTGTCTCTGTCTCTCTCTCTCTCTCTCTCTCTCTCTCTCTCTCTCGCTCTGCCCCCCTCTTTGTCTCTGCCTCCCTCTCTGTCTGTCTCTGTATCTCTCTCTGTCTCACTCTCTCTCTCTCTCTCTCTCTCCCTCTCTCTCTCTCTCTCCCTCTCTCTCTCTCTCGCTCCCCCCCCCACCCCATCCGTTCTATTTTCAGCCCAATAGACTTTTATTCCGGACAGCCACCCACTCACTATTTTCTTGACCGACACCAGAAACGTACTGCTAATGAGATCTTGCCATTTCGGTATCAGTGGGTGTGTCTCAGTGTAGTCATAATGGGCACGATATTTACTTTCTATCTAGATGGAAATATCCACACTTTGTTTATCTGCACTGAATATAGCCACAGACAAAACCCACGAAGTTCCCGACGCAGTAGATACTTTCTATAATAATATAGATGGAATCATCTATCGATTACAAGCACTGAAAATAGCCTCATACATTACCCACGGATTTTCTGAGACCCGCACGGATTTTGTGAGGACAAAGCAGTACGCTCAAACCCTGATGACATTAGTTACTATAAAGGACACTGAAAGTCAAACAAAAAAGTTTTGTTTTTTTAAAGTTACAAAAAGATAAAACACCTACGCAAAATACTACCTTTCAAGATACAATACCCAGGAGAAAATAATTATCAAATCAGTATTTTCGTACGCGGGAAATTATTGACCAGGATTACTACGAATCAGCGTAGCTTAAGCACCTAAAATAATACTCGCCCGAACTTAATCAAACTCTTGAAATAGACTAGCGAGGGCTGATCGATGACCAGATAGTTTGTCTCTTCTTAGAGCAAGAAGGTCTGACTCGTGCATGTGTATCTGAGAGTTACTGAGTGTTCTAATTATACAGGATTTTGGTTTGATCTATGACAAAATCAATAACGATTTGTTACGCGAAAGGACCTCCCTGGTGACAAAGGTGAGGAATAAACCCCCATGCTGACGGTCGCAATGGCTTGGTGGTAAGACGCCGGTGTCACGAACTGAAAACTCTGCCTGAACAATCCTTCTCATTGCGGTCAATGCGCATGCGCTAACATGGGGAGATTAATCAGGTCGTGAACAACCTAACCCTAACCCTAACCCTTATCCTAATCCTAACCCTGATCCTAACCCTAACCTTAACCCTAACCCATGGTTCGTTCGGTCAAAGGGTCGCAATTTTTAAAGTCCAAGATTGGCGCATGCGCATTGACCGCAATGAGAAGGATTGTTCAGCAGAGGTTTCAGTTCGTGACACCGGCCTCCAAAGCGGAAGGTCGTGGGTTCGAATCCCGGCCGTGCCTGGTAGGTTAAGGTGGAGATTTTTCCGATCTCCCAGGTCAACTTATGTGCAGACCTGCTAGTGCCTTATCCCCCTTCGTGTGTACACGCAAGCACAAGACCAAGTGCGTACGTTAAAGATCCTGTAATCCATGTCAGAGTTCGGTGGGTTATAGAAACACGAAAATACCCAGCATGCTTCCTCCGAAAGCGGCGTATGGCTGCCTAAATGGCGGTGTAAAAACGGTCATACACGTATATATCCACTCGGGCAAAAACACGTGTACGTGGGAGTTTCAGCCCATGGACGCAGAAGAAGAAGAATAAACCACCATGCCAGGAGATAAATAAATTAGGACCATGACGAGGTGTGATCCAAGGGCCGGGTGGCTCAGTTGGAAGAGCGCTGGATGTGTGATCCTAGGGTCACGGGTTCGAATCGCGGTCGGGATGGACAAGGGTCAAGGGTCAACTTTATGTGCAGACTCGGAGACGGTATCCGTGTCCCAACCCCGTGTTACACGTAAACGACCTCGGTCATTCTGCCATAAGTAGCCCGGTAGCTCAGTTGGTAGAGCACTGGACTTGTGATCGGAAGGTCGCAGGTTCGAATTCGGGCCGGGACGGACACGGGTCAACTTTATGTGCAGACCCAGAGACGGAAGCCATGTCCCACCCCCGTGTCATCACAATGGCACGTAAAAGACCTTTGTCATTCTGCCATAAGTGCAGGTGGCTGAATACACCTAAACACGCAGACACCTGGGTAGCGCGACTCCGTTGCTGCTAGCTTTCCACTGGGAGGAAGCGACCCGAATTTCCCAGCGATGGGACAATAAAGTAATGAACATGAAATGAAAAGGTGGCTGATTACACCTAAACACGCACACACTTGAGTAGAGCGACTCTTGTTGCTGCTAGCTTTCCGCTGGGAGGAAGCGACCCAAATTTCCTATAATAAGATAAATGAAATGAAAATCTGCGATGCAGACTTACGACTTATCACTACAAACATGCTACTAAGTTCATATTAAAGGGAGGGTTTTTTTAGTTGTACAAGGCACAATTTGAAATTGTCAACTACACAAACAAAGGATCGTGACAGCATTGTGCAACGAAGACCATGGTGATAGCGCTGTGATTCGGGACTGAATCCCGGAGGGTTGAGGATGATCTAAAATCCATTCACATGACTGCTCGATTGTTAGAGATTCGTCCACGGCGTGGTTTGAACTTTGCTAATACAAAAACAAATGATCGTGACAGCATTATGCAGCAAAGGCCATGATGATAGCGCTGTGATACGGAACTACGACAAAATAAACTCGAACAAAAAGACCTGGAGGGTTGGCCGATAGCAAAATCCAAGCCCATGACTGCTCAACTGTTAGAAATTCGTCCACGGCGTGGTTTGAACTTCTCTAATACAAAAACATGGATCATGACAGCCTTATACAACGAAGGCCATGATGATAGAGTTGGTGGGTGATCTATGGTAAA
>NW_027126200.1:40000-64851 GCF_037325665.1 Littorina saxatilis | reverse complement strand
AGAGAGAGAGAGAGAGAGAGAGAGAGAGAGATTGCATGAAATGTGCCTGTTTGCGTGTCCATACGATTTCTGTTTGTTTTTTAGTAAACACCTCGCGACGCAGTAAGCATTGCAAAAATAGTGTACATGAATTGTGGAAATCGAATGACTGTGTTCATTTTTGTTTAGGATACACGTTGATACCTTCTTATTCTGTCTTCAGTATGCACGTCCGGTCTGTACGGAGCATCGTGTGACAGGGCGTGCAGTGGACACTGTCACAACAACGGCACCTGTGATAACTATTTTGGTACCTGTCCTGATGGTATGTGTTTTATTTCAACGTGCTAAGATGAACATGAGATGAGATCGAGAGATAGAGAAAAATGGAAAGGAAGGAAGGAAGGGAGGAAGGACGGAAGGCAAGAACGAAGGAATGACGGGAGGAAGAAGAGATTAAAAAAGACGAGTTTAATATAATGAAAGCATAATTATACTACGTATTCACTGTTCAAATGCTTTAAAAAACAACAACGTCACATTCCAGCGTGCATTTAAAATAAACTATTGACGCTGTCTTTTTGTAATTTTGCATTTTAAACGAATGCAAATTGGTGGATAGGAGGAGTAGGAGGAACAAAATCATACAAAACCCACAGTATGCATTAGTGTAATTGCGTACATGTCACATTCCATTGACAGTTCGTTTTGACACTGCTAACATGTGAACGACTGGTCCATGGCAATTGTTCGAAGATATGTTAATCTACGTCTCAGCATGTGTTTCTAAGTAACAAATATTACTTTAGGTCCAAGTGCGTTTTTCTATGCAATGAAACATCTTTTTACGTATAAGAATGCCTTTTTTCTTAGTAAAGAAATTATATAACTCAAGAATAAGAATGGTTTATGTTGTCAGTAATGAATAAGTCTTAGGATTTGTGTTGTCTAGGATGCGCTGACGGTTACTACGGCGTTGGGTGTTTCAACGCGTGTGGTCAGTGTGCGGACAACGCTGTGTGTGACATTGACACCGGACACTGTCCAGCGGGGTGTGAGCCTGGGTATCAACTACCGCTGTGTCAAGATCGTAAGTATCTGAGTCTGTTTGTTGTCGATCGTTACGGCATTGTAATGTTGTATGAGCGAATCTATCTGTTTTTAACGTTGTTTCTGTTTCGTACTGTGGATTCGGTTAAACCTGTCCCTAATTGAAGTCAACTACGCGAAGCATACTTCTGGAAGCTGGCCGCATGGAGCTTTGGCACAGAATGTTTGGTAAAAAGACTTCGCACAAGCTTCGCGAAGTCGACTTCGGGCTCAATTTAGGGACCGCCTTTAAGTCTCCGTCTTATTTCTTAAGCCTGTTTTGTACTGATTTGTGGATGTGTTTTGTTGTTGTTTCACTGTCCAGGGCCGGACCCAGGGGGGGGGGTCCAGGGGTTCCGGAACCCCACCCCTGGAAAAAGCATGTACCTTGCTTTGACTTTTACTAGTTTTAGCACCAAAAACAATGCTGCTCTTAACCCTCAAAACAAGGCCCAGAATGCACCAGATTGCACAGATTTTAACCGTTTTTCACAAATTTTCCGGGGGAAAGCAGGCGCGCGCTTATGAGGCTTCGCCACTTCGCTGATTTGCCCCCCAAAAAAAGGAGGAACCCCCCCTTACAACTCATTTGGTCCGGCCCTGCTGTCCATAGTTTAAACGAGAATCAACACCAGAAAAGAAGGGAGAGGACCAATCGGCAGTCCACATGGAATGCTTATAATTATAAAAGCACACACCAAGGGCCCCTGTGAAAAAACTGTCGCGAGTAAACAAGAAGAGGAAAGTGTGGATTGTAATGTGCTTATAACTCGCTAGGCCAGTACATGTAGTTTAATGAAGTGCAAAAGCCACGATGTCATAGTTATTCCACAAGTGAGCTACCGAAACCTACCAGAGCATCTGAACATATCGTATGGAGCTAAGGCTCCGCTTGAGCACCAGTGTGTGCGTCTGTACTGAATGCCCTGTCAACGTGTTTCAGCGTGCAGCAACAGGACATACGGAGAAAACTGCAGCCAGCAGTGCGGTCAATGTGCTGACCTCTCACCCTGTGACGTCACCACTGGACACTGTGACGCGTGTCAGGGCATTTTTTCTATGCCGCTCTGTAAAGGTGGGGCATCTTTGCTTTTATTTCTAAAGAAATATTGTGAAGATCCTTTTTCTTTTGCTGTTAATTGCAATGTTAGACATGGTCTACGCACGCACGCACCCACGCATTTACGTACGCACGACCATATCTACGCACCCACAGACATACAGAGACCCATGTTCACACAACTCTCGCGCTCACGACACGTCAAATCGATCAATGAAACACAAGCTGTTGCAGACATCATGTTTTGTATTAATTTGCGAGTTGCTGTCTTTTTCCCTTTCAATACAATACAATACAATACAATAACTTTATTAATCTCTAAAAGAGAAATTGCATTGCTGAGCTTTTGTGTCCGTAATAAAACATACATAAAACATTCAAAAATAAACATTTGTTCTTTGTCATTCATACATTCTTGTGTTCTTATACATTTCTTCAATTCATACATCAATATTCTATCATAATTATGTACATACATTTATTCTCTTTTAACAGTCTGTCTTCAAACGCATCTCAGAGAGGGAGGCTAGAGATTTGTGTTGTGCCATACATTACATTTGATTATTCTCGAACATTCCCGCTGGTATCTCTAATTCTACCATTTCTCTGGTTTTCATACCATGTATTCAGAGTGCCTTGACGGGAGGTACGGACCTGACTGCAGCAATGCGTGTGGTCATTGTAAGAATGACGCTGTGTGCGACAAGGACACCGGAAACTGTCCTGAGGGATGCAGTGCTGGGTATCAGCCTCCGGACTGCCAACAGGGTGAGTAAAAAGTATGATCTGAGAAAGCAAAGGGAAGTAAGCGTTTTGAATGCAAACAATCTGTGCAAAATACAGGGTGGTCCAACAAAATGTAGACAGTTTTGCGTGCCTGTCATCTCTGCTACAGAGCTCCCACCTATTCTTTTTCACCTGGAATGTCTCACACAAGCATGAACGTTTAGTAAGGCACAGTTTTTTCTTCTTTGCAACATCATTTCTGGGCGTAGTTCAATAGTTCATCACATTCTCAATCCAAGCACCTCGTCCCCAGATCTTTCTCCTCCAGATTTCTTCCTCTGGGGGTACTTGAAGAAAAGGGTTTACCACAACAATCCACAGACAATACAAGCGCTAAAGGAGAACATTCTTCGTGAAATCAGGAGGATTCCACTCGAGACCTTGGACAGAGTTATCAACAACTTCAATGTCCGTGTCGCAGCCGAAATCCAGAGACGAGGTGCTTGGATTGAGAATGTGATGAACTATTGAACTACGCCCAGAAATGATGTTGCAAAGAAGAAAAGACTGTGCCTTACTAAACTTTCATGCTTGTGTGAGACACTCCAGGTGAAAAAGAATAGGTGGGAGCCCTGTAGCAGAAATGACAGGCACGCAAAACTGTCTACATTTTGTTGGACCACCCTGTAGTAGGTGAGAGTTATGCAGAGCCAATCTGTCTACATTTTTTTGGACCACCCTGTAGTAGGTGAGAGTTATGCAGAGCCAATCTGTCTACATTTTTTTGGACCACCCTGTAGTAGGTGAGAGTTATGCAGAGCCAATCTGTCTACATTTTTTTGGACCACCCTGTAGTAGGTGAGAGTTATGCAGAGCCAATCTGTCTACATTTTTTTGGACCACCCTGTAGTAGGTGAGAGTTATGCAGAGCCAATCTGTCTACATTTTTTTGGACCACCCTGTAGTAGGTGAGAGTTATGCAGATCCAATCTCCTGGCACCTGAGAAAAAAAACAACAACATTGAAATGAACAAGCTACTGTCATCTTCAATACATACATTATTATCCTTGCTGCTGTATAATAATCTGGCACTGATCTGATGTTGATCTTTCGTGTGTACATCAAGTGGAGGGATTGTCTTATCCCATGTAAAGCCTCGCCAGTATCTTTAAGCAGATGTTATGTTCTAGTTTATTATCACTTTATTTATTTTGTTAATGTGAATGTAATGTTTTTATTCCAAGCCCCCATCAAAACACTCGCCACTGCCTCCACACCTCACACACACACACACAAAATAAGAGACATTTGTTTACAGCATTTAATCACTTTAAATTACTGTGCCAGTGGTCTTGGCAAATAAAACCCCGACAATCAAAACAATGAAAAAAGAAAACGAATGATGTGCAAAGGTTGGAAGAAAGTTTACATTATATCTACTCTTCTCCTTTTCGTTATTCTGTTGTCTTCGAAACTCTTCTTTATTTGAGCCCAACATTGACTTAGCGAAAACTTTGCGACATCTTTTTTACCGAAAACTCAGAGCCAAAGCTTCTTGCTGCGAGCTTCGTGAAGTACACTTCGAGAAGTCGACTTCGCCCAACTAGTATCAGACTTGAACCCTTATTCATCTTCAATAACCACCATTTCCCTTCGTCTCATGTTCAGAGTGTAACAACAGGACCTACGGCGAGGACTGCGCCTTGAGCTGTGGGAACTGTGCTGGGAAAGCAGATTGTAACATCTTCCATGGATCTTGCTTAGCGTGCGAAAAGAAGTTCATTCTTCCATTTTGCAAAGGTATGTGGTTCTTCTTTTTGATTATAAATTATATAAAATGTCGGTAAAACTGCACAATTATTTCATTGTAGTTCATGTCTGTATATTAGCGTGTGTGCGTATGCGCACGGGTGTATGTGTGTGTGTGTGAGTGTGTGCGCGTATATATACGCCTGCATGACCATGGCTTGATAATGCATTTTTACTCTTGAATGAATTGTGATCAAATGAACTCTAATCCCGTTTTAATTATTATTTTAGCTTTGAAACAAACATCTTCGGCGGGAAATGGAAACAGTCAGGGCGGTGTCATTGGAGGGGTTGTCGGTGCTATTCTGGCTGTGGCTCTATTGGCTGCTTTGGCTGGCTTCTTCGTTTTCAGGTGCAGCTCTGGATAAATTCCATACAATTACCACTTTTTGTTTACCAGGCACTGCGTGCTGGGACTTTCTCTCTTCTTCCGACATGAGTCATATTTAAGGAAAATATAGTGTAATGATAGAACTCTGCATGTCTATTGTCAATTTGCCTGTGACTGTTGTTTCTGCGTGTCTGTCTGTCAGGCTGTTTATCTGCCTGTTTGTCTCCGTCTCTCTGTCTCAGTCTTTCTCTGTCTGTCTGTCTGGCTGTGAGTCTGTCTTCCTCCTCCTCCTCCTCATCTCTCTATCTCCCCCTTCATCTCTCTCTCCCTCTCTCTCTGTCTTTCTCTGTCTCTGTCTCTCTCTCCCTCTCCCTCTCTCTGTCTCGCTCTCTCCCTCTCTCTCTCTCACTTTCTCTCCCTCTCTCTCTCTCTCTTTCTCTCTCTCTCTCTCTCTTCTGTGTGTGTCTGTGTCTCTGTATATCTCTCTCTCTCTCTCTCTCTCTCTCTCTCTCTCTCTCTCTCTCTGTGTCTCTCCCTCTGTCTCTGTTTATCTCTCTCACTCCCTCTCTGTCTCTGTCTCTCTGACTCTCTGTCTCTGGCTCTCTCTCTCTCTCTCTCTCTCTCTCTCTCTCTCTCTCTCTCTCTCACTCTCTCTCCACTATTTCTTTGTGTTTGTACTCAGCACATGATCGCTCAATTAATCATTCACAAACTTACTCACATACTTGCATTATCACTTACGTACTCACTCACTGATTCAGTCACTCCGTGGCGCAACTGCTGAATGTTTTGTGTTTGTTTTATCATTTAATATCACAGACGGAAGCGAAATAAGAAAGAACAAGGTGCAAATGAATCAAAGAAGACAGAGACCAGGTTTGGCGGAAAACAGTCGCATGTCGCAGCTAAACACCCAGCTACTAAAGGTATTTGTCTCCAGTCATTGACAAGAAAAAGAAAGACAAAACCAAGACAGAAACCAAACATGACAGAACGAAACCTACGATAGGATGAAACTTGCTTGTTAATTGCAATACGTTTTAGTCTCTCAGGTGCCGGGATACTGGTTCCACAAAACTCCAGTTTCCTTCGGTTGTCTATATTTAGGATGTTTTACTCGAATTATTTTTTTTCTCTCACATATTATCGTTAGTGCTTAATTTCTTTAAATTAAGATTACATAACAGCATCGTTAATGAAAAAGACTGCACTTCGAGCAAGATTATTGTCAGACTTTTACTTTGTATCACACTGCTAAGTCTTGGAACAGTTCACGGGTTGGACGTTTTATGATGTGGTTAGTAAACATATAGTTTACATTGTAAGTTCATTGTTTGTGTACTCATTGTCAAGTCGTTGAATTACGTGTGGTTAGGCTGGAGAACATTTGCGTTAGAGTCATTGCTTCTACATAACTGAAACGGACAGTTGACAGAGAGTTATAATTCCGCTGATAATGTCTCAAGCAGGATTAAAATGTCCTTTGAAAGAGCAAACCCAACAACCCAGCCTCAGTGTTCATATGTGACCCTCCACCACGGAATGAGTCGCATGTCACCTTTGCATGATTTTCATATTTTTACATTTTCCTAAAGAGTTTTTTATGCTCTATCCAGTGGTGAAAACCGTTTTAGAAAAGAGCGAAAACATTGTTTGAGTTATAAGCCTGTGACTAAGGTGACCCTCACACTGTTACCAGACACTCCACGGACTTATATTAAGCCTAGCGCAGAACCGCGCGAGGTGACATGCGACTCATTTCGTGGTGGAGGGTCACATATGTTCATTATTGACATTTGATTGTAGCCTGACGTCATATCTTGTTAATGTATTTTTAAGGTCGGTTGATCGAGGTTCCAGTGAATGTTTCTCTCACTGTGTTCATGATTAAACGTTCAACAAACGTAACATTTTTGCTTTTTAACCCAACATTTTAAATGCTCCACTGTCGTTTCAGAGAAACCGATACCCAAACCCAGCGCTGCTGTGAAACCTACCATTCATCAGCCTCTAAAGAACGCATCAGCAGAAAACCATGTTTATGTCAACGTCACGCTATCAAATACGTCATCCTCCCGTCGACGTCCCTCGCTCAGCAGTACGATCACGCGAAGCTCGGAAGACGACGAAGAAGAAACAAGATCATTGGAGGAAAATGGTCACGTGTGTGAAGATGACGCGTACGCAAGTTTCCGGGCCGAGGCTTCAGAATTGGACCGCGTGCAGGAGTACTTGGTGGACAGACTGGCTTCTGGTGCTCTGCGAGATGAGTTCAAGGTATTTCATTTCACTCTATTCAGTTACTACTCGACTTCTGCTGGTGGCACGTTATTATGGTGGTTTTGTTTACCAGATAATACGTTTTGCCTTAATTAGTGACTGATTGTGATTTGTTCTCAGAGGGCGGAGACATAGCTCAATGGGTAGCGCGTTGGGGTTAAAACCAGTCGTCGCTATCGGCGTGGGTTCGAATCCCTACTGACAAACTGGTCTAAGAGACCGTTAATTAAACCCACATTGGCAGTCAGTCAGCTCCTTAAGAATCCTTCCGTACTCATTCTATGGCGTTTGTGATTGTTTGTTTGTATACCTGCGTCTCTTTACCGCTTATTGATATGTTACTTGCTTTGTCCATTCGTCCTGTTATTGCCTCTCTGTCTGTTTGTCTGTATGACTATGTTTCAACTCCTTTGCACATACCTAGCACATACTCTTGTATGATAGCCCATGAGTGTTTGGTTCGACTCCTTTTGAGCATTTTAATCTTGCACCTACACACCTCCAAAAACAATTAAACGGAAATACCTTATTGAGCCTTCATATTGCATTTTTTGTTTCAGACCATACCAAAGGTAATACAGGAAGAGCCGCAGGAGGCAGGCAATCTTCAGAAGAACATTCGCAAGAACAGATTCGCCCAAGTTATGCCGTGTACGTACTATTTCGGGCAATAGAAATATTTCGTTTTTCCCATAATACATTAGTTTTCATGATATCTTGAAATGTGTATTAACTGATCTCTATCGTTTATTTGATCTAGATACGCAATGACGAAAAACATAACAATCAAATTATTTGATATTACAGCAATGCAAAACTACTATGACATGATACAAATTACACATGAAGGCATGTTTTTGCTTAAAGAAATGCTTAATTATTAATGGATATACCTATACCTTTTTTAATTTATTCTTGCTTATTACAGATGACCGAAATCGTGTAATCCTAACGGATGGATATGCTGAAGGGTCGGCCACAGACTTTGTCAACGCAAGCTACATCAGGGTTTGTTCATTTGTCTCCTGGGCTGAAATGCACGAGAAAGATACCAAATGGGTGGGAGCCATCTGCGGCGGGCGGATTCGTTAAAAAAAACACACACAAAACACGAATTTTAATTTCAACCATTTCGACCCCGTGGCTAGTTTCAACCAAGTTGGTACTTTTTTCGTGCATATGAGCGAGCCCTTGGATCCGTGATGTAATGACATAAGGAAACAACCGTAAATGTAAAAAAAAAAATGGATGGAAAGGACAGAAATAAGGGAAGATTGTGTTAGTTAACGTATAGGGTGAGTGTAGTGCGCGCGCAGATTCTTTGGCCTCGATGTTGAGATTAGGTCAAGGTTGGTGGGGGAGTAAGAACAAGTGGTCGAAGAATTGACATTCAAAGTTCAGAACGTTAAAGGCACACTCAGCTTCCCGTAAACCATCACAGACACTGTCAGGCTTTTACACACGGTACAAACACCCTTTCATTTAAACACTCACCGCTTGAGAACATCACAGGTGTCCTCCGTAAAGAGCGAGACATTTTCAAAGAATTTATTTTTGCGTGGCCAGACAATCGGACAGCTCGTTTTGGCGCTAGACCTAACTTTTAAAATCTAAATATTAAATTGACAGCTTGTTACATAAACATTCTTAAATCATACAATAATTATTTTTTCATCAAGACAAGATCAGTACAACTTGAAGTTTTGAACGTTTTAAAAAAGGTACATGTAGCCCGGAAGCGTGTCCCGCAAAACGTATTTCTCATAGCAGACGAATGTTCTGCATGTCGCCAGTTTCTTTGAACGGTCAACCGCCACCGCTCAGTTCGTGTGACTCGCAGCCGTTTGTTGCGTTTTAGATTCAGAGGTACGCAATAACGTGCTATTGCAGATACAGCGAGTCGCATTGAAATCACAAACTGACTACTAGATTGTGAAAAAAAGGAAAATAGATCACACGGGTTCACGATGGCTCACGGGTTAGATAAACCACGAAAAACGGGTGTGTGGTTTACGCGAGCTAGCTAAATAGCCATTCAAACGAACTGTGTCATTTAATGCTATTAAATGCTATTTGCAAGTGTGTTCGATAAGGTTAGAACTGCTTTTTTTTCATGAGAAAATAGTAATCGTTCTGTAAACCATTTGAGACAGACTGGGACGTTAATGACATTTGTAGGTTTATTCAATGACACAACACTACATATTCTCGAACGTACTTGCTTTTTAGCGCGGGAAAAAAGACCAGTGGTGATTCATGTCTAGGTAGTTAGGGGCATGGGGTGATTGGATGAGTGGGCACAACACTAACACCTAATGCAGGTGATTTGTATCATCGTCGCCTTGATGAAGTTTACATGTGTTGCGCTGTATATGCAGAGACGTTTGGCGGATATATTTTAGAGTCTAAATGTCACAACAGCGTGCAGCTGAACAGCTATCAGCTGTATTTTATTTAAATAACTATTAATCTATCCATATCTGACAAATCTGTTATTCATCTCACACGTTAACCCAAACAGCTTCTCGTTGCAGGGATTCCAGTCTGAACGCGCATATATTGCAGCACAAGGTAGGTCCTCTTCAGCGTGTGTTTAGTATGAGGGTTGGTGTGTGTATATATGATATATTACATAGATTATATATACACACTTGATTTTTCTTGATTTTCCTTGATATATATATATATATATATATATGTATGCCCACCAAATTTGAAGCAGATCCATCGAGAACTTTGGCCGTGCATCGCGAACACACAGACAGACACAAGCCGTGTATATATATAGATGTGTGTGTGTGTGTGTGTGTGGGGGGGGTGTTTTGAGGAATTTGTGTGTGTGTGTGGGGGGGAGTTCTGGACATACTAATCATACAGATTTCAAGGGACACTGAGTATCAGAGATGGAGACAGAAGGGACCTATGACAAAAGAAAATGGTACTGGACATGATGAACAAATGCACAGAGTGATTAATTAGTTAACTAATTACTGTTTTTATTCAAGGCCCAAGGGACAATACTGTTGGTGACCTCTGGCGGATGATCTGGCAAGAGAAGATAAGCACTATCGTTATGCTGACCAACATCAGCGAAGGGGGAAAGGTAGGGATGATTTGAAGTTGTTATGCACATAATGTACCGTAATAGTTTTATCGAGCAAAGAACATCTGAAAATGTCAAACAAAGTCACAATGCTTTACATTTGCACATGCATTGTTCAAATCTCATCTACATTTTGAAAACAGCCCCAATGCCTTGTTCCCTCATATATTGTCTAATTATTAAACACAAACGCATAGGGCTTCATTTTAATTTTAGTACATGCTGCATTGACAAAGTTTCTCAGAACCATTAAAAAAATCCCAGTACGTACGTTGGCAAAAGAACCAGATATGAAATAAAATGAATAACAGAAATATGACGTCTACTAGCTTTTAAACCGTGTATGGTAAGATGTGGCTTCAGTAATGTGTTCTCAGCTGCCTGCACATGCCAAATACTGTATTAATAGTATACAATGTAGAATGTCATTGTCTGAAGGCTAAGTGTAAGCAGTACTGGCCAGAGGAAGAGAGCAACTCCAGCACGTACGGCCCTGTGACAGTGACCTTGACCCACACACAGCGGAGAGACAACTTCTACATCAGAACACTGACTATCAAGGTTAACGAGGTAAGTTGTATGTCACATACATTATAACCCTACCTGTTGATTTAAACAATTCTTTGAGCCATAAAATACGAATGAAAAGCAATATCTTAAAACATTGGTCAGAATGCTACACTAAACGGTAAGAATTATTGCGTTGAAATGACAGGCGATCAAAGACAAAGACAAACTTGTTGCAGGAGACAAGGGAAGTAACTCAGTGCCACTACGTGTCCTGGCCTGACCACGGTGTTCCTACGACTACCTCCCTTGTCAGATTCTGGCGTTACGTCACCAACAGATCACACAACGATTCTGGACCCCTGCTAGTACACTGCAGGTAAGATACTCGTACATTGTTAAGATAATGTTTTGTTGGTGTTCTTAATGATCTTTTCCATATCTTGAAAAGCAGAGTCCTTCCTGTGTAAATGATTCAGGATTGTACATGGGTTAAGGCTGGCCATCCTTCCACGCAGACACATACCCACTATCAACAACTTGGGTGCTATTTGTCTGGAGTGTATTAATTTCTTAACTGAACCTACTGTCAGTCTGGAAATATAATCCATCAAACAATTCCCTATTTGTAGAAGAAGCATCTACGGTGTTGCTTGCCGGCATATATCAAAGTAGATGCTTGGTTTTACTCTTTGTGAAAGCCTTGGCGGATCTGAGGTATTAAGCCGAACAGTTTTCACGAAGGGGATTTTACCTTTAAGTAATTATGTTAATAACAGACAGAAGTCCGAAACATTGTAAACATTTCAGACAAAATTGACTCAAAGGAGTTGCCTGCCAAACATGTTCAATACGTGACTTGTTTAAGTCTCCATAATCAATGTGTGTAGGATGTTGTTTTATTAGTTACAAGAAGAAAAAAACACGTTTACATGTGCCTGGTTATGTGTACAGTCACAAACATTGTTTTTTTTAAATCGTTTTAATTTTCTTTCAGTGCTGGTGTTGGGAGAACAGGGACCTTCATCGGCCTTGACATTGGTGTACAGGCTGCGATACATGATGGGAGTATCAGTGTCCTTGACATTGTGAGGCGCCTGCGTGACGAGAGAACGTTGATGGTGCAAGCCATTGTGAGTATAGTTACTATACCCCTCTTCGGTTGCACCCCCCCCCCCTCCTTCTCTTTGCTTTACAAGATGAGTGGGGAAAATTCCATTTCACATGCTTCAAAAAGGTGTTGACACAGAACTAATGGAATTTATCACACCATACGACTACTATCAAGCAAGAGAAAACAAACAGAAACAGAGCAAAAACCCATACAATCAAACGGAGAATACGTACTATAGTCAAGGTAAACACTGCCCACTTACTCACAGTGTGCGGGCTCTCAAATATGATTAAAACGGCCTCGAGCCTCCGCAACTCCAACTCGTTCAAGCCTCATCCCCCATAACTACTGCTACTACTGCTCTGACTTTAAAGACAATTCAATCAGTCAGTTAGCGTTTCTATGTTTATGTGTTCCTTTTGTACACATGACACTGAGGGAAACTTCAGCAAAAACAACAACAACAACAACAAGGGAGAGAGAGAGAGAGAGAGAGAGAGAGAGAGAGAGAGAGAGAGAGAGAGAGAGAGAGAGAGAGAGAGAGAGAGAGAGAGAGAGAGACAGACAGAGAGAGAGAGAGAGAGACAGAGAGAGAGAGAGTGAGAGAGTGAGAGAGAGAGAGAGAGAGAGTGAGAGAGAGAGAGAGAGTAAGAGAGTGAGAGAGAGAGACAGAGAGAGTGAGAGAGAGACAGAGAGAGAGTGAGAGAGAGTGAGAGAGTGAGAGAGAGAGAGACAGAGACAGAGAGAGAGAGAGAGAGAGAGAGAGAGAGAGAGAGAGAGAGAGAGAGAGACGCTTGACGCTTTGAAAGTTTAATGTCTTTAGCTAATGAAAGCCTTTTCGACAATGGGTAATGCACACATTTGCAAATGAATTAAGTATTGAAAATGAACGTATTTACACGAAATATTTACAAACTTTCTCAAGCATGGTATCCATGCCAGGTATGTATTACTACACAGTTCCTTTCGAAGGCAATTCATTTATTCTTTTTGTCATTTTTTTTATAATGCATCTCTGATTTACCCGCTGCATATGTCTCGCAGAATTAGCCCATGTAGATAGTTAATGCTTTGGTGAAAGCCAAAAGTGACACCCGTGCATCCTCGATTTCTTCGTAATAATGTCTGTTTTGCACAGGTCGCCTGGTGTGAATGTTCCTGATAACAGTCTTTTCCTTATCCAGCAGGTACCTCTCAGAGAGAGAGAGAGAGAGAGAGAGAGAGAGAGAGAGAGAGAGAGAGAGAGAGAGAGAGAGAGAGAGAGAGAGAGAGAGAGAGAGAGAGAGAGAGAGAGAGAGAGAGTGTGTGTGTGTGTGTGTACGTGTGTGCCCATGTCTTGTAAACAAGCAACGCTGTATGCCACTAATTTATGTTGTTGTTTCTATTAAATACAGGATCAGTATTCATTTCTGCACGAAGCGTTACTGGAAGCCTACACAGCTCGGGACACAGTTGTTCCCCTTGACAAAGTTGACGTCATCTTCCCCGAGCCAATCACAGCTGAAGGTGCAAACACCCGCATCGACCAGGAATTTGAGGTGGGCTTAATAGTCGTCAGTTTTGCTTTAACAGACACTTTCCGGGGAAAAAACATTGAGGAGATTGTTAACGGCCGTACAAGAGTTCTGGCCCTAAGGCGTATACACATACATGTACATGAAAAGATCGTGTAATAATTATTGAGAATTCTGCCTTTGATTTCAAACAAGTGGTATATGTTCATAACATACACAAGTCACGGCATATAACATATAAATGTAAAGCTTATTGATTGCTCTATCTGAAAAACATGTTAGATTTGTGAATTATCTCCCTTTGGTCGCACCAGACAACAGTTATTGCCCTTTTTAGAAAAAAGTGTTTCTTTAAACAAACTTGTGTTTTTTGACACTTTCAAATGTAGCAATTTTAAAATAAACTGTTTCAAATACAGCCTATGACATCCTTCTCCGCAGAGAAGCATTAACATCCTTCTCCGCAGAGAAGCATACGTTTTGAGCCGATTTTGTGAAAACACGCGCGCATGATACAAACAAGAGGGATGTGATTGTCGACAAAAAATGACCACTTAGCGTTGCGCCCTGACAAAACCAGAATATTTTAAGCAAGAGTGGCAGTATGCAAGTTAAAAATCTCAACTGAAATTAAAAGGTCAAAGCAGAAGAAAATTCCACTATTTCCTCAAATTTACTTAAATGTAGCTAGTGATCGAGAGAGTAACGCAATAAACACTTTTCCAAAGCCAATCTAAAAGTTATTTTCGAATACTGTCTGTTGACGTGTTGAATGATGAGATATAATGTTTTTTGGTGTGTTTTTTCTCACATTTATTCTTTTCTGATCTCTGTCTGATGATAAATGTTGAATTCATATAAACTGCTGACCTTTTACATGTATTGATATTCAAACTTCTGTGCAGGGATGACTCGAAGAAATTGTTGTTTCGTAACACAAAACAAATAAACCAGAAGGTTGATTGTAATGGTGAAAAAAGCAACTATGTATAAACTGAACCACATTATCTTAATCGGAAAGATGTGCGTTAGTATATATAAAAAACAAATTCGTGTTTACCGTTGGAAAGTATTTTTAGTAGGCAGTTACAGATAAGAAGCATTTTTGTGTGAGTGTTCGAAGAACAAAACGTTAAAAAAAGTTAGCTTGTTGTACTCGATAAGTTGTATTTAATTCATTGTATGAGATATTGTGAATTGTTGTTATTTATTTGAATAAAATTGTTTGGAAAAAAAAAAGAATGCCCCAAACTAGAAAAAAAAGAAAAAAAAAAGAAAGTTGATTGTCAATATCCCGCCTCCTAAGTATTGATTCTTAGATAACAATCATGAATGGTCAAACCATCTGTTTTATAGTGTTACGCTAATTAAATGTTGATCTTTAGTTTAATTATGCAAGGACAGATTTAATTCACACTTAAAAATGACGTAAAGGTATGTGAATTTCTTGAAGATTTCAACGCGTTTCAGTATTCTTCGCCTCATTGATTAACAATCTGCAGTCACCTTTTTCTTTTCTTTAATATTGTCCTGCTTTGGCTAATCTGTTAGTGCAGCAACGTGTCTGCAAATTGACCTTATTCATTAACTCGTCATTACTGTTCTTGTTGTATTCCATGCAGACATTGATGCATATGCGGGCTCTGACGTCAGAGCCACGTCACGACATTCCCCTGCAAGAAGAAAACGTCACGAAGAACAGAAACCCTGATGCCTTACCGCGTAAGTAATTCGGTGTTGACAGACAATACTATATTGATGACTTTTAAATCCGAGATTTTTGATTTTAGATAAAATTAATGACCGTGAAGACAAAGATTATGTGGTAACATTCTCTCAGTGCGTGTGTGCGTGTGTGTGTGTGTGTGTGTGTGTGTGTGGTGTGTGTACGTGTGTTTGTGTTTGCGTGTTTGTGTGCGGGTACACGTGCGTGTGTGTGTGTGTGTGTGTGTGTGCGTGCGTGCGTGTGTGTGCCTATCTGTCTGTCTGTCTGTCTGTTGGATTGTTTGTGTCTATTAACCCTTGCTGGTGACTTCTTTTCAGTTGACACCCACATTGCGTTCCTTACGGAGCATGTAGAGGGCAGAAACCAGTACATCAATGCCGTGTTGATGCCCGTGAGTCTGACATAAATTACATTAACACTGAGAAGGTGTTTTGTATGCACACACATACAACTTATATGTAATTTAGAAAACTGTACTTTATCGAGACGTGTTGGCTTAGTTACTGTTCAGACATTCATAACAATAACACAGTCTGTGCCTTGCTTTTAATATCATTAAAACGACAGTATTTTAAATATACGCTTTATCGGCAAAGCAATATGGCAAACAATACAATCAAGCCATTGCTTGATGTGTGTGATAATCTTTTAGTTCCCGGTGGAGAGAACAAGAACAAGAAATTAAAGTAACCAGCATAGAATAAAAGGTCATGGCCCATAACCACGTAGCGTAAAAGCCACTGACAGGTATGCTTGTGAGGGTACACATTCGTACACGTATACATATTTGTTTGCGGGAGGGGGGTGGGGTCTAATTATTAAAAAAAAAATACGGAGAGTTCGCACAGCTCCACAGGACCCGGTTCAAAGAAAACAAGTCCTGTGTAAAGAGATGTGATGAAAACGATAGCAGTTCAAAGTAAATGTTTGTTGCAGACATTCCTTGACCCCAAAGGCAGCATCCTGACACAGCTCCCCCTGCCGTCAACACTGGTGGACTTCTGGAGACTGGTCTACGGAAATGACGTCACAACAATTGTCTCCCTTTCATCCCGAAATGAAGAACAGGAAGTTACGGTAAGTGTATGCGATCGAGTATATTACTTTGATGAACATAAGACAAGTTTGAGAAATGCTATAATTTTCCGTTTCAACATGTGTGTGCAGGCAGAAGGGGGGGGGGGGGGGCAGGATGTCTGTATATATATGTTCTAATTGATTTGTGTTTTGTAAAAGTAACCTCCCCCCCCCCCCCAAAAAAAAAAAAAAAAGAACCGTTGAAGAGTGTTGCACATGACTATGTCAATTCGCATAGTTTCGCTTGTCAGAAAGAGGTCTGCTAACAAGTAAACATGACTGTTGTTTAGACGGACAAAGCAGTTTGGTGGGCTATTTTCAGCATGGATTACAAAAATGTGGCATTAAATACTCACACCTTGTATATTTGTTTGTGCAGCCGTATTGCCAGTACTGGTCGAAAGAAGAGGATGGCCCTATCCAGACTGGACCTTACACCATTTACCTCCAGTCCAAGACGTCGGTTATGCAGTCTCTGACCTCCTACATGCTTACAGTGGAGAAAAAGGTAAGTTTCGCTCATTGTCTTATCTGTAAAAATGAAGAAAAAAACCCTTATGGCAAAACTGTTTTGGTAGAAGCGCACAGGGCCTTAGACCCCCCCCCCAAAAAAAAAAAAAAAATAAAAAAAAATAAAAAAAAATTAAAGAAGAAGAAAAAAATATTATATAATAAAATAAAAAAGAATAAGAATACACGAATTAGTAGATAACTAAGTAAATGAATAAATGAATAATGAATAATAAATTTGATTAAAAAACAAATAACACATAATTGGGGGTCCCGGGACCCTACAGCTAAAGCTTCGGTTGGGAGCATTTATATTGGTCAACTGTAACCCCCTACTGATTTGTTTCTTTCGCAAAACAGGGCTTGGCTGACGTGAGGCCTGTCCAACTGTTGCATTATGACGGATGGAGTGGGGAGGTCGGGTGTGAGGCCGGCCACATGCTTCAACTGCTGAACTCACTGAACGCGTCTGCAGCTGATTCCGCTGATCTTCAACGGAATCAGAAGATCGTCATACAGTGCAGGTAGCTATATGTTATAAATCGTAATTCCTGCTTTAACTCATTGTCTCCCAGGTACGAATATATCCGTACCCACTCATATGGCTCTATCTGACCAGGTACGGATATATCCGCTCAGACTGTTAGCTTCAGTCGCTTCCTGTAACGTCCTTCTAACGCCTGCATTCCAGCGTGTGGATACACAGTTACCCCACAGTTACTACAATTCTGAGTGACCTGCTGCAGCACAACTGGTCTCTGCTAAAACAAACTTGGTCAACATAGGTGGGGTAGAAAGTGTTAACCTTTGCTTCTAGGGTTAAAGGTGATCCTATAGCCGTCGTTGGTCGGTGGGGAGCGAGATGTAAGGGTCTGAGTTCGGAAGCCCTTCCCTCTCCAACACGCTATCCAGCCCTGTCAATATCACTCCTGCTGAAGTAGATTTTTGGCTGGCACGCATCCTTTGAGTTTGATATAACAGTCACACTCCGTACAGAAGCGAGTGAGATGTTCTCCTTCATTTTCTTTAAACGTTATGAAAGTAGGAATCGAAGTA
This sequence comes from Littorina saxatilis, assembly GCF_037325665.1. Classification (NCBI taxonomy): domain Eukaryota; kingdom Metazoa; phylum Mollusca; class Gastropoda; order Littorinimorpha; family Littorinidae; genus Littorina; species Littorina saxatilis. The sequence goes on along the minus strand of NW_027126200.1, from coordinate 46,969 downwards.
GTTAAGGCACGTGACCAGTTAATACAGTAGAACAGTGGTGTGCTTCAGTGCATATGATGTGTGCGTGCACGCATTCAGCCGAAATATTCGCACAAAACTGAATGTAAGCAAACACATATTTCCTTCGTTTACTCTGCAGTGATGGTGTGAGCAAGAGCGGTTTGTTCAGTGCACTGCATGACGTCATGGACTGTATGACGTATGACCGCGAGATTGACGTCTACATGACTGCCAGGCACGTGCACAGCGTTGCACCACATGCTGTTTTGTCACTGGTAATTGTTTGTTTTTTTACATTGTCGTTTGGTTGGCTTTGCAGTGTGTGTGTGTGTGTGTGTGTGTGTGTGTGTGTGTGTGTGTGTTTGTGTGTGTGTGTGTGTGTGTGTGTGAGTGTGTGCGTGCGTGCGTGCGTGCGTGCGTGCGTTGAGTCGTTCGTGCGTGCATGTGCGTGCGTGTGTGTGTGTCGAGGGAGGGGGAGGGGGTTGTCATCTTTACGGTAGACACTATAGTTAATTTCCTTTTTTTCAGGAACAATACCGGTACTGCTATGAAATAGCACAAAGGAAATACAGGGACATGAGTGTCTACGCCAACACGTAAAAGCGCTTTTAAAACCGAGAGCAGAATTTAAAAACTGAAAATATGTGTGCAGCTTTGACATCCACTTTTTTGTTGGTGTTTACCGTCTACAGCAAACACAATGAAACCCACAAAAACATAAACACACAAAGAAACACACGAACAAACAACCAACATAGAAACATGGATCGAGAGAGAAAGAGAGAGAGAGAGAGAGAGAGAGAGAGAGAGAGAGAGAGAGAGAGAGAGAGAGAGAGAGAGAGAGAGAGAGAGAGAGAGAGAGAGAGAGAGAGAGAGAGCACCCATTGCACACCGGTACGACCGAACTAAGGTAACGTTAAATTACTGTTGTGCAGCGGGTTGAAAGAATACCCTGTACCTCGGAGATATACCTTCACTCGGTCTCAACGACGTCACGTGACATGTTATATGGTGGAAGAGAATGATGTCGGTTATTTTCCTTTTGAGGATGAGGGTTTAACATGGATCGGGAACTTACAGGACAACCGCGGCTGTGCTTGCAAGTTTGGATAGTTCTTTCCGTGACTGAGCATCGTTTCAGTCTTACCGAACTGAGGGTGGAAAATAAGCGACAGCATTCTCTTCCACCATATAACGTGACGTCGTTGAGACCGAGTGAAGGTATATCTCCGAGGTATAGGGTATTCTTTTAACCCGCTGCACAACAGTAATTTATTGATACCTTAGTTCGGTCGTACCGGTGTGTAATACGAGAGAGAGAGAGAGAGAGAGAGAGAGAGAGAGAGAGAGAGAGAGAGAGAGAGAGAGAGAGAGAGAGAGAGAGAGAGAGAGAGAGAGAGATTAGTTTTGATATTATGATCCTAACCTTAACTATTATGAGCTGACTATTTGCTCCTCGGTATTTTATTTATGTTCTTACGTTTTATGTTGTTTATTGTGATACACCACACCCGAGTTTCTCGTAATTGAGACAATAAAGTGTTCTATGTCTATGTCTATGTCTAATATTGACGGAAGACACGAAGAAGCAAGCAAACATGCAATCCGGGAACAAACACAGTTTCAACAAAATCAGAGACGCTGTCATTGTAGTTTGGATATTTCAGTCGCACAATGTTGAACATATAGTTCGTTGTTTTCTTTATAACCTTTGAAAATCCTCTTTCTCTCTTGTATAGTGTGTGTGGTACGTGTGTGGTTGGTGTCAATTTAGAAAAGAAAAATATATGTAAATGCTCAAGTGATAAGTTTGTCTTAGTAGTGTACGTGTGTTAATTCAATTATGCTTTATGATCATGTGTTTGTGTTATTAGAAATGCGATGTGGGTCCCATCCCCCCCCCCCTTTCCCCGTCGCGATACAACCTTGAACGGTTTAAAACGACGTTAAACACCAAATAAATAAAGAAAGAAATGCGATGTGGTGCCAAAAGACAAATGTCCATGTTTATGTAAAATGAAAATGGACATTTAAATTTTCTTATCTTATCTTAATTCTAATCTGTACTAAACGATTGGTATTGTCCATTAATGCATGAGTTATTTAAAAGCGTCTTTCTGATATTTCATGCACTTATTGTCTACATGCAGCGGTAGGTTTGTGGCATGAGTAGGTCAACAAGGGGAATGGTCGTCATATTCATGTAAAACTCAACAGACATCCGTCTTGGCTCACTGTATATAGTCCAAATGGAACGACGGGTTTGTTTATTTCTCTCGAATACATGCTTTTTCGCTTATCAGTGCAATGAACATGTACATAATTGAGATTTTTGGAATATTACATTGAGGATAACTCAGATCCAACTCTATTTTACGAGTGATGTTAACATGAAAATTGTCTCAGCATTTGTAATATTCTAGCTTTTTTATTTATTGGATATTTCTTTGATACTAACAGGCAAAGATAAATCATGATTTTCGGCCTGCGTAAATATATTAAAAAAAAAATCACAGTCTGTGATTCTGCGGTCCACTCACACGTACGTACTACCCTACCCCCCCGCAAGTCGGCGAACTGTAATAGCAAAGCAGCAAATGTTATACCATTATATCTTGATTAAATTAGTCATAATAAAACAAAAAACAGATAGACTGTGGATAACGTACATTTTATTTCATTTCTTCGTCATTCATTTCGTCACTGATCATTACCTCGCCGGTGTAACACGAAATTTTTACTCCACGAAAAATTTACTCCGGAGTAAATATTTCGTACGAAATTCTTACTCCGAGTACACTTTTCGTACGAGAAAAGAACTCCCCAAGGCACGAAAAAATTACTCCTCCACGAAATTTTTACTCCCCATTTATTTTACTTCCAGTAAAAAATCTCGTACGCAAAAATGGGATGCGGGCGAAGGGATAATACCAATAAGTGATCTCGCGCACACGACTGTCCCGCTACCCTCCTTCCACCCCTCCCACCACCAAGACTAACAGGGGACAAGGGAGTAAACATTTCGTTCACCTGGCATGGAAAGTTAAATTGCTTGTGTTTGGGTGAAGTAATTTATTCGTTATTTATTCGTCAGGGGAGTAACATTTTTGTACGAAATATTTACTCGGAACTCACCTGTCTTGGGGAGTAATTTTCTCGTGAAATGGGGGAGTGCTTTTTTCGTAAAGGGAGTAACTTTTTCGTACGAAATGTTTACTCCGGAGTAAAAATCTCGTGGGAGTAATTTTCTCGTGTTACACCGGCATTTTGCAAGCGAGCCACAGTACCTTTGGGTCGACGTACTAGTAAATGTAACGTTATGTTTTGTCAATAATAAACATTCCAATTGCCTACACTTTTTGTTTTTGTATTCTTAATGTTGTAAAGTTAAGGGGATTTATGAACCTACAAACCACATAAAATGTTGTTTGGCTGGCAACACAAACAGTATTGTGTAGTCATATGTGGGATAGTTGTGTACATCTTTTGACTGTGTATATCTTTATCTGTGACAAGAAAACAGTAGCTTCAACAGTACTCTGATCGTAGCAGCAACGTTAAGCTGTATTGCCATTTTTCCCCTTTTAAAAGAAACCTTTTTGGTGTAAAGTTAAGTTTATTCATCGCATTGTTTTCATTTAAGAGTCTTTCCTACTAACCTCGTCGTATCCGTTAGTGCGTAATTGTGTATGCAGATTGTTTTGTCAGAAAACACGAATCAAAAGTCAAAGCAAAGCAAAACAATCAAGCGTTTTAAATTTCACATACAAAAATATAATCCAAAAATGAAGTCAAAAAGGCAAGAAAAAATAAAACCCGTTTACCAACATAAAAACAAAAACAAACAACACAAAACACAAACAAAACAAGCAAACAAACACTCAAATACAAAACAAACAAAGCAAACACAGAAATAATAAAGTGAAAAAGACAAATACGGAAATCCACGAAAACCTACAATATGAACATCTCTCCTCTCTTGCCGTATGGCAATCCCATCAAAGATTGTCTTTCAGTGTAGTATACCGATTGTCAAAGTACTTTACTTCATGTATGACTCTTACATAGCATTACCTCAGCACAACTCAAGCAGTTGTTTATCCAGGGGAGTATGTACATGTATGAACGATGACAGGTATAGTCTGTACAAAACGAACACATCACAGAAATGTAAACTATCCCCATAAAGGGCTGACAGTCAGTGCATCAAAAGTGCAATTGCAAATTAATAATGTTATTACACAATGCAAATGCAAAACCACTTACGGAAGCGTTCCAATCCAGCTGCATTATGTACAAATCAAAACAGCAACATTTTCTTTTGACATTGTCTCACAAGCACTGGACATAATAAATACAAAATGTCATGTTTTTGTGTGTGTGTGTTGTTTTTGTACCACGAATCACCAACATCTGCATGGTACTCAAAACGGTGGTGCAGCGTCCACACTTTTCAAATACAGAGCTAACCAACACAGGCTTTCTTGCCGTTGGGGTTTACTCATTTGCGTAGACTTGCATTTCCTGGCAGCGCTGATGCACAGTCTCGTACAGGTAGCGGTATTGCACCTGAAACGGTATGAAGTAATACAGCAATTATGCATGACAATGATGTTGCAGAGGGGGGGGGGGGGGGGGGGGTATCTTGCAGGGGGTATCGTTTTGACACATTTGGCGAAGTGGTTGTTTTTCGGCATTTTCGGCAATTTTTGGAAGTTTCAGACCTTGGAATTACACTTCCGCCCCTGTGATGTGTTTGTAATATTCTGCCGAAATGATAGCACAGTTATCGGTGATTCGAAATGCTTTTCGGCGTTATGTTGATTTCAGCGCCAAGCATCATACCTGAGCTGTAAGACAAACGTGTGTGTTGCCCTGACAAGACGAAATGAAACACAGGAATGGAAAGCAGATTTAAACAGGGCAATGTATGTTACAGTACAAAACCAACTAACAAAGAAGTTAATACACGACATGCTGCGGTGGAACATAGTAAAACTGATACGGAGCATGCCTGCACCATCAATCTTTAAATTCCCGTTCGGGAGAAAACAAATGACACAGTTCGGTTCTTAAGTGTGATCCTAACTGAATTTGTAAGGTATGCTTTCAAACAACAAGACGACGACGACGACGACGACGATGATGATGATGATGATGATGATGATGATGATGATGATGATGATGATGACGATGATGATGAGTTCGTCCTTGTTCTCGTAAACATTAAATGTACTTGTCTATTGATAAGTTCAAAAGGCAAAAAGTATACTTACAGCTGACGTCACAGCGTTTGGTGTGACACTCTGCACGTGCCTGACAGTCATGTACACGTCAATCTCACGGTCATACGTCAGACGGTCGATGACGTCAGACAAAGCAGTAAACAGACCGCTCTTTCCCACTCCGTCACTTGGACACAAAAACAACAACAACGTCTCCTTAGTGTATGTTAAAATATCCGCATGTGTGTGCGTGCGTACAGGTGTAGGCCTATAGTACACGCAATGGCGCCTGCTTTTGTGTGTGGAGCAATTCATTATATATGCATATATGCGTTCCTGATACGAGTTTTATCTTAAAGTTATCGTTAGACTACAATGTGTCACCATCGTTTGGATAACTGTTGCTTGAATAACTAATAACACATAGACTACCGGCACGGTTGGCCTAGAGGTAAGGCGTCCGCCCCGTGATCGGGAGGTCGTGGGTTCGAACCCCGGCCGGGTCATACCTAAGACTTTAAAATTGGCAATCTAGTGGCTGCTCCGCCTTGGTTATGGGGTTAGTGCTAGGACTGGTTGGTCCGGTGTCAGAATAATGTGACTGGGTGAGACATGAAGCCTGTGCTGCGACTTCTGTCTTGTGTGTGGCGCACGTTATATGTCAAAGCAGCACCGCCCTGATATGGCCCTTCGTGGTCGGCTGGGCGTTAAGCAAACAAACAAACAAACAAACACATAGACTTAATAAAGATAAAATATTGATATACTGACATAACCGATGCAATCAAATGTCACCTACGTGCACTGTACAACGTATGGCTGTGACGTAGCGGAGGTATGTGACGTCACCAGTGTATCAATAACTTCCAAGATGTCTGTTGCTTTTCCTCCGGTCTCCCCGGTCCAGCCGTTGTAGTGCAGCAATTGAACTTGGCGAGTCGCCTTCATTTTCTAAGGACATACACTCGCAATATTTTACACGGAAGATCTAACGTCTGGCATGTTTGGTTAAAACAATCTCAGATCTGATCAGTTAATACTCGAATAACGATTAGTAGTATAACATTTAGAATTAAAAAAAATCAAAAGCGTTAAACTTAGATTTGAATCCTTGCATTTAAATGCAATCATATATACATATAGATATATAAAAACAACCTACATACACCCTTTTCATTACTTGATATATCTACAAGGAATATACCGTGCACTTGTCAAACTAGAACAGAAAGAAAACAGCATTGACCGAATTCTTGTCGGGTGGTGCATGCCTGACCTACGGATTTGTAATGTAGCGTCATTTAAAACTTATTTTTAATCCTTGCATTTAAATGCAATTATCTAGAAGGAAAAAAAAACATACACCCTTCTCAGAATCAAATAGCTTCTGTGCAATCATACTCTACTCAAATCTCTCTAATCACTATGCGGATATGCAAGTCAACAGAAAACAAAATTATAGAACGGTACTTGTGGTGCACTTGCACATAATTATAGCTGAGCCCGACAATAGGCGTCCACCGTACCTTTTTCTGAACTGTGAGGGAGTACACCTTGAAATGCTCGGATTTGTGTGACACGGACTGACAGGTGATTGTGTAAGGCCCTTTGATAACCTTCTCCTTCTCTGCACGGGGCCAGTACTTGCAAAACTTCTGAAAGCATGTTACAACACGAAGTTATCAATGTTGATGGTCACCTGTCCAAAAAGAAGAGCAGAATGAGGAAGCACACACACACACAC
>NW_027126200.1:22500-37500 GCF_037325665.1 Littorina saxatilis | reverse complement strand
GATTTCTGGATTCCTGTTCTTCTTTATGTTGTCTTTCTCCTTGGACAAATTATGCTTTGGCGTTGGTGCCAAGGATTGCATCTCCATCAACATCTGCAATGAACAGGCCAAACAATGTTTTTAACGTATAAAGTATGCATTACATAGATCCAATATGCATATCTACCATATATTAAACAGTCTATACCGTCTATCACTAATAATCACTGGAACAATGATAATTAAAAACAAAATGAAGAAACTGTGTCAATAACATCAACGTTTCTCGGCAAGCACCCACAAAAAGAAGAAGCGAAACTCTATGTTCTGTCTATCACTAATAATCACAAGAACGATAATACATATGCAAATAAAAATGAAAACACTGTGTCATTAACACCAACTTTTCTCGCAAGCACCAAAATACGAAGGAGTCAGACAAAATATATATAATATATACCCTGAATTGCAACTTGGACCGTAATAAGGGATAACTTTCAACATTTCTCTCGTTCCGAACAAAAGCAACTTGCCTTGAACTCCTGGTCAATGCGTGGGTGAGAGTAGAGGTTGTCTACCCCTGCGCTGAACACTGTGACGAACTCGTCCATTGGAAGGATGTAGTCACGTGACGTGTAGGCTTCCAGTACTGCCGTGTGCAGGAACACAAACTGATCCTGAAAGAAATCGGCAAGACCCTTGCATCTGTTTTTGGCAGATTTGTTTCAGCTTGTGAAAATAATTATGCTACTTCAACAAGCAAAACATGAGACTAGTTAATGTACGTTTACGGTCTTGAATGGCATAGAAAGTCTAAATAAAATGACACGGGAATTAATGCTGGAGTGTGAGATTTGTCGCAATAATTATTTTGCTAAGTTTATGTATAACTATCTGTGTCTATGCCTGGTTTGCTCGTCTGTGTTTGTTTTAATAATTTGCTTTAGGTTTAACTTTATAATATCTCTCTCTGTCTGATAATTAGAACACATAAATACACAAACAAATTAATACGTTTTTATATTTTTTTTTACAAAAGACCTTAAAATCAGTCAACACTTTTTTTTTTTAAAGACTCGCTTTTGAAGTCACAACACAGCAACAAGGCAACAATTGTAACGTCTTTGCTTCTTACAGCAGCCTGCACCATAAGGCATCTCTGTTCCCTCAGTGACGTCACCAGCCTGACGAGGTCCACTTCTTCGTCCTTCACCGCGCGCTGCATGGCAAGGTCAAGGCCGATAAACGTTCCCGTGCGACCCACTCCAGCGCTAGAAAATATGGCGTTTTTGATGCGAAGATGTCAGACACTGATATATTGCATACATAACATTGACACACTTTTCTCTGAGAGAGACCCCAACAAGTAATTATGCGGATGCATTGGAAGAGAGATAAGTGGAAGGTTAAGGTATACCATAACAGCTGGACGCGAAATATCTTAACGAGGTAGGTGTTGGCCGTTTTACTCGCTATACGCAGATTGTACACGTGTTGGATATAAGCTTTACTGAAATATTCTTGCATTCCCTCTACACATTGATCCACACATAAACCACCACTAACTCCACGAATAGTGTTTGTATGTCCCAACCACGAATAACAATTGTATTTTGTTATTCAGATATAATTTCTAGAATATCCGAACAGACGACAGATGTTCCAAGTCGTCAAGACGAAAAGAAGCCATTGAGCAAGAAAACCGGCACGGTTGGCCTTGTGGTAAGGCGTCCGCCCCGTGATCGGGAGGTCGTGGGTTCGAACCCCGGCCGGGTTATACCCAAGACTTTAAAATTGGCAATCTAGTGGCTGCTCCGCCTGGCGTCTGGCATTATGGGGTTAGTGCTAGGACTGGTTGGTCCGGTGTCAGAATAATGTGACTGGGTGAGACATGAAGCCTGTGCTGCGACTTCTGTCTTGTGTGTGGCGCACGTTATATATATGTCAAAGCAGCACCGCCCTGATATGGCCCTTCGTGGTCGGCTGGGCGTTAAGAAAACAAACAAACAAACAAATTGAGCAAGAAAACCAAAAGGACCTACTTTTAAGGGGAAAACATAGAGGACTTTGAGCTCAAAAGAAGCTTCATGTCTGTCTGATACTTTATTCTAGTGCGGAGTGTGTGTGCGTGTGTGTGTGTTTGTGTGTTTGTGCGTGTGCGTGTGTGTGTGTGTGTGTGTGAGTGTGTGTGTGCGTGTGTGTGTGCCTGTGTGTGTGTGTCTGTGTGTCTGTGTATGTGTGTGCGTGTGTGTGTGCCTGTGTGTGTGTATGTGTGTGTGTGTGTGTGTGTGTGTGCATGTGTATGTGTGTGTGTGTGTGTGTGTGTGTGTGTGTGTGTGTGTGTGTATGTGTGCACACCTGGTGTGTGTGTATGTGTGTGTGTGTGGAGAGGGTCGGGGGGGGGGGGGGGGGCGCACTTACCTGCAATGAACAAGTACTGGAGACACAGTGTGTTCTTGTTCGTGTGTTCTCTTTGTGACGTAACGCCAGAACTTGACAAGGGAGGCAGTCATGGGTACGCCAAAGTCAGGCCAGGACACGTAGTGATACTGAGTTACCTCCCGTGACTCGTCGCTCTGAAGAGCAAGTTGATAATCATATCTTTAGATATTCATTTTGCTTATGTTACTGGTCAATATATATTTGGCTGCAATAGGGTGCAGTGATGTGTGATTAAGAAACCAACATGTTTGTGTTTTTAAGCCTAAACTGAATTTCTTAGCAAATATGCAAAAACATACTTTCCAAGCATCCTTTAGCTTTAATCCAAACAGCTGGTACAAACTATCAGACGAAAACATATTTTAAGCAATTATATTATGACTTGCACATGTGGAGATATTTCGATGAATTGGCGTGAATGTTTGTATGTGTGTGTGTGTGAGTGTGTGTGTGTGTGTGTGTGTGTGTGTGTGTGTATGTGTGTGTGTGTGTGTATGTGTGTGTGTGTGTGTGTGTGTGTGTGTGTGTGTGTGTGTGTGTGTGTGTGTGTGTGTGTGTGCCTGTCTGTCTGTGTCTGTGAGGATAGAGGAGTGGGGTTTAAGGGGTCGTTGGATGGATGAGGGTACAGCTTTACATATCCTTCTGCAGAGAAAACAAGGGCTTTACCTAACGACAGACCTACCTCCGATTTGGTAACCGTGAAAGTTCTGATGAGGACGTCACTTCTGCATTCAGTGCGGTTCGAGGTGACAGTCACGTGACCAAACATGAGAGGAACACTGCCTTCTTCGGGCCAATATTGGTAACATTTTTTCTGCATAGAGTAAATAAACCCGCTGAAATTTGCCGGCATTTACCAATATTTAAAGGCACAAAACCGCTTGAAAATACCAGAATAGAAATCTGTTTCCATTCAGAACTAATAGTGTATTCCACCCCCCACCCCCCCCCCCCCCACCCCCCTCCCCCATGAACATAATACGCATCAAAAGAAACTCAACAGGCGTGTCTTAGTGCAGGCAAATGTTCTGAGTTTGCACCAGGACGTGACACATTGGCAATCAGTTTTTTGTTAATAAATAATATGTAATCCCGCGCCGTATGCAATAAGCACTTCACTCCAAGACGAAGAAAGAAAAAAACTGTATCTATAAGAGATAGGTTTTGTTTGTGTTCTTGTTTTTCATGCAGTGTATTGCTTTAAAACCCAGTGCATCGTAAACCACACACATCTGAGTCATAATTGTTAATATTTTTACAACAGTTTCATACACAACAAATCAAAATAACATCAAGTGATCAGTTTTTGTTTCGGTGAAAAGAGCAATCAATCTCACACGCTATCCCGCCTAGGAAAGAGGCAATGCCAGTGTTGACAGACACACAATATTTCAGGTACACTCACTTTCTCCCCTTCCCTCAAATTGGTCAACATGACGATGTGAGTTATCCCCTCCTGCCATATCATTCGCCAGAAATCAGTCGCAGTGGTGTCTTTGGGACCTACAAGAAGAAGAGTGAAGATAGAATGATAAAAAAGAGAAAAACGTTATTTGACGTACAATTACTGCAAGCATGAAAGTACGCTTAACGAGTATGCACTAGTCCTATATTCCGGTTTGCAGAATAGAAGACTGTAGAAAAGAATGCTGATGTTTGCTATTGAGAAACTACATGTACTCGCCTTTGGTCTTCTGACATTTTGTGAAAGCTTATATGTGACCCTCCACCACGAAATGAGTCGCATGTCACCTCACGCGGTTCTGCGCTAGGCTTAATATAAGTCCGGGGAGTGTCTGGTAACAGTGTGAGGGTCACCTTAGTCACAGGCTTATAACTCAAACAGTTTTTGCTCTTTTCTAAAACGGTTTTCACCACTGGATAGAGCATAAAAAAACTCTTTAGGAAAATGTAAAAATATGAAAATCATGCAAAGGTGACATGCGACTCATTCTGTGGTGGAGGGTCACATATTTACATGTGACAATAATAATTGTAGATAATGCAACATTTGTATATTGAAGGACACTTAATTTGGTCTATTCTGTTAACAAAACAATCAGTAGCATGTACACTCTTAGTGAAGTCTTTAAGTTACATTACAAGCATAACTAGCATGCAAACCAAAGACAAGAAAAACGGATGTTGTCAAATACTCGTCTTACCTTGAGCTGCGATGTATTCCTTGTCGCGTGCAAAACCCTGTAACATGTCAACAAGATGTGATCAATAATATAGCATGTAGACTATCTACCAGAAGCTGGTTCCAATGTTCTATATTTCTAATGAAAAGTGGCACAAACAGCATGTTGCACAGTGTTAAGATGAAATTCGAAAGACTGTCGGACGGGGATGTAGCTCAGTCGGTAGCGCGCTGGATTTGTATCCAGTTGGCCGCTGTCAGCGTGAGTTCGTCCCCACGTTCGGCGAGAGATTTATTTCTCAGTCAACTTTGTGTGCAGACTCTCCTCGGTGTCCGAACACCCCCGTCTGTACACGCAAGCACAGGTGCGCACGAAAAAGATCCTGTAATCCATGTCAGAGTTTGGTGGGTTATAGAAACACGAAAATACCCAGCATGCTTCCTCCGAAAACGGCGTATGGCTGCCTAAATGGCGGGGTAAAAAACGGTCATACACGTAAAATTCCACTCGTGCAAAAAACACGAGTGTACGTGGGAGTTTCAGCCTACGAACGCAGAAGAAGAAGAAGAAGAAAGACTGTCAAGTTAGGAACGTTAAGTCGTCAAACTGGAAGAACATCCACATCGACACCAAATCACAAACAGCAAATCAGAAGCTAAGCAGTTAATGACAGTACTATCAACATGTTGTTCAAAAGGTAGGGATTTCTTCAGTATCTAGGAATTTTTTTAAATACATGTAAATGGCTGCGCAATATCAAGAACGATTAATAAACAGTCTCTACTCATCCAAGTCTTTTGCAAGGTAAATGTAGAGTTTACCTTTATGTAGCTGGCGTTGATGTAGTCGTTTGCCGAGCCCTTCTCGTAACCATCCTTCAGCACCACTCGGTTGCAGTCATCTGGTAAAATATGTAAACACACAAGTAGAAAAACGAATTAGTGTAGAAAAACAAAGTGTTCAAACAGTTAGTGTCACAAACATCGACACTGCTTTATTGTTTGTGCGACTATAATTAGACATCTAGACAAATACAAGAATGGAGGTATATGTTTATGTTAATTTGATTGAAGTAAGACAAGATCTGGAGAAATCATTCAAAATTAAGTAAACAAAACAAGCACACCTAGGTCGCTTGTTGTTGATCCTAATTATGCTTATTATATAGTGTATCCATACATTGTTGAATAAAACACTGTTTAACCCAAAGGTCGCTAACTTCACATTTAACTATTACAAAAACAGTTGTAACTGCGGATAGTCAACATGCAGTGTGTTTATAAATGAAAGTAAAATATTACATGGAATGATGGAGCTGAATCTGTTCTTCTTAGTGTTGATCTCCACCTTTCCAGCTTTAGCGTCTTCATCATAAATCATCACCGGGATATTCTGAAGAACACATCAACAACAATGTATCCCTTGTCAAAGAAAATGACTATGATTGTGTTGGCTTTATAATTTACCATCAAAACAATGCTTTTTTCAATTACAAACACATTGAATTAACTTATTTCCATTTACTGATTGTCAAATGCAGTAGAAAAATAGAAAAACGAAATAACGGACCTTGTAATTTTCTCAAGAAAAACAAATCATGTCTTTGCTAACTGGCAACTGATATTACGCTTATTTAACGATGGACTTATTTGGCTCATACTCACACTAAACCACATGTATATTTTTAAGGCTGCTGAAAGCAACCACTTTGACAGCGCGCGCACACACACACACACACACACACACATGCACACACACACACACATACACACACACACACACACACACACACACACACACATACACTCTCTCCACACTAGAATGAAGTATTAGACACACACACAAAAACACGCACACACACATACACACACGCACCCCCCCCCCCACACACACACTTTTGACCCCAACCTTAAAGTCTGTTCGCAGTTCTTCAGAAGCCAGTCTGTCCACCAGGCATTTCTGAACGTTGTCAAGATGAGAGGCGGCATTACGGAAATTGGAGTACACTTTTTCGTAGTTCTGGTACACGTGACTGTCCTCAACCAATGAATGCTCGTCATGTGACAGTTGCAGTGCTACAAAGAAAGAAAGGACACGAACACGTCTTTTTTATCATGAGTGGACATGGTCGAACTGAAAAAAGTTGGTGTTGGATGTCGTCTGCATTGCTTGGTCCTATCAACTTTATTATGACTTTGTTCGGAATTCGTGTGGATATTCATTGTCACTGAGGCTAGACCTACTGAAAGTTAGTTGTATTTGTTTTGTATTATATTATTATTCTAGCGCACATTCCTCTGTGCAGGTATTTAATTGCATATGTGTGTGTGTGTGTGTGTGTGTGTGTGTGTGTGTGTGTGTGTGTGTGTGTGTGTGTTTAAGTGTGTGTGTGTGTGTGTTTAAGTGTGTGTATGTGCGTGTGTATGTGTGTGTATGTGCGAGTGTATGTGTGTGTGTGTGTGTGTGTGTGTGTGTGTGTGTGAGCGTACGTGTGATCGTGCATATACCTTTACAAACATGTTTCTGTGATAAACACTTATCAGCGATAACTTACCTGTTTCATTCGTGTCACTCAGCGTAGTAGCAAAAGCCAACGTGGAGTTACCAGCTGTTGAACGGAGATCCTCGTCAGTGTTGTCAGCAGGACTTGCCGAACCTTTCCGGCGCTTTCGTCTGTATATTTGTTCACAGAGTGACGTCGTCAGTAACCATACTAGTTATATTTAAGATCCAAGATTAGTTAGCTTGCATTTGAAACACTTGTGTGTGGTCTGAAGACTGTTAAACCATCTTAACAGAGGTTTGTGCTACTGGATGACCAGTGTGAACAAGTGAATAGACATCTGCACGACACAACTCATGCGACGTGCTTAAACTACTCATCAAATCATCTTGAATCGGCTTTCTGGTACTCTCATTTCGACTGGTGTGAATGATATTGTCGCGTTCTTCGTGGAATAGAACAGTTCTAAATGCTAAACGAGGAATTAAGGAATGTTGTGGACAATACATAAACAAGTGCGTTGTCCCAGTACAAAGACCACACATCCTAATATTGGTTTTTTCTTCTTTTTTGACATTAGTTATATTCTTTTTTCAATTGCTGACACGTTATGTGGATTAAGGTGTGCTTTTTGAATCTCAAAATAAGAACAGTTATTTAATGGCACGTTTATTCGTAGATGGAATGAAACATTTAGGCTACCTATGAATATATTAGCACACAGAGTACAATTTATAAGGTCTCTTGCCCTTCTTTAAAGAAACCTAGACTAAAACATATTCATTATGCAGATAACTCAAATGAGATATTTGCTCCGCCCCCTCCCGTGTTTAAATACATATAATATCAAAACAAAAATGGGACAAATGCTTTATTAGTAGAGCTAGATATGTAACTCACACTGGACTGTTTTTTGTGTGTGTGGTTTTTTTTTTTTTTTTGCTGACACAGAACAACACAAATTGCCCACCAAGTAGTTTGGACACAATATCTCAAATTATTTCATTGTCCACGCAATTCAATTCGCATGGCCTATTGAATACTTGGGAAATATTCTAATTTTAACATACAATACTGAGTAAAAATCTTCGAAACCATTTTTCAGAGTTATAATACTGGTTATATAACTAGCAAATACTACTGGAGGAAATTATCAGTCCCACACAAGCGAACTTAAAGAAATAAGAGCATGTTACTAGTATTATCTAAAACATGTCATTGAACCGTTAGTTCACAAAAAACAGAAGCACTGTGTCGTCAACATTAGAAATATATCTACCAGTCCTATAACATATAACTTCCGATGCATAGTTAAACAAAATACCTCAGGACGATAACAACGACGACAACATTAACGCCGACGACGACAGCAACAACGGCAGCCACACTGCCAGCGATTACTGCAGCGGAAGTCCCTTCTGTGTTGCGAAGTAGGAAAGTACAATTTGCATTCAGTCAACAAGAGCCTGAATCCATTGTTCATTTCATTTAATGAAACAGGCTACATGATATAAGATACACAATATCTAAGCTCGGTGTGGGTTCTATCTGGGGAGATAGTCAGTCGGCTGAGGACCGTTTTGGTTACTTTTTGGCGTCACGTTAGCAAACACATTTTTCTGATAGATTTTAACACCATAACACTAAATCTAAAGTTTTGGGGCAATATTCCAAACCACCGGTGAGAAAAACGTTGGTTTGTGTGTTTGTTTTCCTTCTTTGGCGTTACTATTTTTGTTTTGAGGGTTGGGTTCATAAAACGGACATAAAACTTAAACCGCTTGACAGAAATTCTATAACTGTAAATCATTCGAAAGGGAAGGCATTCATGTACACGTTTGTGCCACTTAAAATGACGTCATTATCTGTTTGTTTTTGTAATTATGACGTAATTCAGTATGGTAACAAAAATCATAATGAGGCAAGTAATCGGCTTTGGTTTTCAGTGTAAAACATTTGAACAGTCCCAAGAAATGAAACATACACATGTTAAATTTAAAAAAATAAGAAAGGCAAATCAAAACGAGCATTTTAATATCATTTGCAGGTTTAAACCTTTTGATTGTGAGTAGTTCAACGCCGTATATTCGGCTATACTGATTTCGATAATTTAAGTTTGATCATAATGTTTATATTTTTAATTTTCAGAGCTTGTTTTTAATCCAAATATAACATATTTATATGTTTTTGAAATCAGAAAATGATGAAAAATAAGATGAACGTAAATTTGGATCGTTTTATAAGAAAACCATTTTTTTTACAATTTTCAGATTTTTAATGACCAAAGTCATTAATTAATTTTTAAGCCACCAAGCTGAAATGCAATACCGAAGTCCGGCCTTTGTCGACGATTGCTTGGCCAAAATTTCAATCAATTTGATTGAAAAATGAGGGTGTGACAGTGCCGCCTCAACTTTTACAAAAAGCCGGATATGACGTCATCAAAAGTATTTATCGAAAAAAAGAAAAAAAACAACCGGGGATATCATACCCAGGAACTCTCATGTAAAATTTCATAAAGATCGGCCCAGTAGTTTAGTCTGAATCGCTCTACACACACACACAGACAGACACACATACACACACACACACACACACACACACACACACGCACGCACACACACACGGGCACACACACACACACACACACACACACACACACATACACCACGACCGTCGTCTCGATTCCCCCTCTATGTTAAAACATTTAGTCAAAACTTGACTAAATGTAACAAGTCGCGTAAGGCGAAAATACAATATTTAGTCAAGTAGCTGTCGAACTCACAGAATGAAACTGAACGCAACGCAACGCAGCAAGACCGTATACTCGTAGCATCGTCACTCCACCGCCCGTGGCAAAGGCAGTGCACGTGGAATTGACAAGAAGAGCGGGGTATTCGTTGCGCTGAGAAGGATAGCACGCTTTTCTGTACCTCTCTTTGTTTTAACTTTCTGAGCGTGTTTTTAATCCAAACATATCATATCTATATATTTTTGGAATCAGGAACGGACAAGGAATAAGATGAAAGTGTTTTTAAATTGATTTCGAAAAAAAAAATTGGTAATAATTTTTATATATTTAATTTTCAGAGCTTGTTTTTAATCCGAATATAACATATTTATATGTTTTTGGAATCAGCAAATGATGGAGAATAAGATAAACGTAAATTTGGATCGTTTTATAAATTTTTATTTTTTTTTACAATTTTCAGATTTTTAATGACCAAAGTCATTAATTAATTTTTAAGCCACCAAGCTGAAATGCAATACCGAACCCCGGGCTTCGTTGAAGAGTACTTGACCAAAATTTCAACCAATTTGGTTGAAAAATGAGGGCGTGACAGTGCCGCCTCAACTTTCACGAAAAGCCGGATATGACGTCATCAAAGACATTTATCAAAAAAATGAAAAAAACGTTCGGGGATTTCATACCCAGGAACTCTCATGTCAAATTTCATAAAGATCGGTCCAGTAGTTTAGTCTGAATCGCTCTACACACACACACACACACACGCACGCACACACATACGCACATACACCACGACCCTCGTTTCGGTTCCCCCTCGATGTTAAAATATTTAGTCAAAACTTGACTAAATATAAAAAGGAGGAATAATTGCAATCACACACACACACACACATACGCGCACACACGCACACACACACGCACGCACGCATACACACACACGCACGCACACACGCACGCACGCGTACGCACAAACACACACACACACACACACACACACACACACACACACACGTACGCACGCAGACACACAAAGACACATACACAAACATACCGACAAAATGACAGACATACACACAGTGAGACAAACCGACACAGAAACACCCACACATGCACGCACGCACTTATGTACGCGAACAAAGACGTAGAGATGCTTATAGAGAAACACTTACGCAACCAAAAAAACACGCACACAAACACACAGACAAACTTCATTCTTGGTAGAGAAATGCATTTCTTTCTGTATTGCTTTCTCTTTAAGTGCACCTACCTCGCAGAGAGAGAGAGAGAGAGAGAGAGAGACAGAGAGAGAGAGAGAGAAAAAAAGAGAGAGAGAGAGAGAGAGAGAGAGAGAGAGAGAGAGAGAGAGAGAGAGAGAGAGAGAGAGAGAGAGAGAGAGAGAGAGAGAGAGAGAGAGAGAGAGAGAGAGAGAGAGAGAGAGAGAGATCAAATCAAATCAAATCAAATTTTATTTTACGAGGGTTGTGGCATAAGCAATATAAACGAGCTTCTTTTCAACCAGCCCTCGCCCACAGAGGGACTATTCTAATCTTAAATACATATACAAACGTAAAAAAATTACAAAAGATAAGCATGACAGTTTCTTCATTCTTGCAACTTCATTCTTGGTAGAGAAATGCATTTCTTTCTGTATTGCTTTCTCTTTAAGTGCACCTACCTCGCAGAGAGAGAGAGAGAGAGAGAGAGAGAGAGAGAGAGAGAGAGAGAGAGAGAGAGAGAGAGAGAGAGAGAGAGAGAGAGAGAGAGAGAGTGAGAGAGAGACAGACAGACAGACAGACAGACAGACAGACAGACAGACAGAGACACAGAGAGAAAGAGAGAGAGATAGACAGACTGATAGACAGACAGAGGGAGAGACAAACAGACGAACACACAGACAGACATAGACAAACACACAAACAGAGACACACAGACAGACTTCACTATTGTATGTACAAGTAATTTTGTTAAACCACACGTTACGTTCACCACTGAACGTGTAACCATGTAAAACGTTACTATCTCTTTATATGTGTTTACTTGCATTGTAATCCGGGGGGGGGTGGGGGGGGTATACATGTATGTAACGCGCAATACATGCCTTTTAACTTACTAGAATTGGAATTTTCATTTAAAGACTAGCATAAGAGTGTGACACGTGGTTCATTCGTTATTACCTTATTACAAAAAGAAAAAGATAACGGCACTGACGCTACCGGAAATAGAATTTATCAGTGAAATTCTACCATCAATTTAGTAATCGATGCGATGTAAATTATCCTAAAACTGTGGTATGATCACGACATCGTTTAGCATTTAGGATCAAATGGTGCCAATGTGTCCACAATGCACTAATCACAGACAACAGTTATACGCTTTACGTACATGTAACTCTCCAACTGACATTGTCTGCCACTTGAAACAAATGACTTTCGAAGGAAAATTAACTCCAATATATAAATATTGTGATAGGGTGGAGTGGAAGGGGGGGAAATAGGCCAGGAAGCATAAATGAGACGCCAAGACAGAGGTTGCGATAACGTGACTTTTACTTAACGTACACCAGAAGCAAACACCAGAAAGTTAACACCAGAAAGTTAACACCAGAAAGTTAACACCAGAAAGTTAACACCAGAAAGTTAACACCAGAAAGCAGTGTAGATTCTCCCCAGTGAGCACACTCAGTGAAACGTAAACACAAGAGCACAGGTATCCGAATCTAACACCACAAGTCGACTGATTACAACTTCGCGACAAATTTGGTCAGCACTTCGACCGTTCACGTCAACCGACACAATCGAGCAGCACACAGCTCAGTATATCACAAATCGCGTTCTCTCCTCTAGCCTAAATGCTCTCCCTTTTAAAGGCTGGTCAACTCCGATTCCCAATAGCCAATAGGAAAGATACCCGGTGTCAGACAACGGGGGGCGTTCTACTTAAGATTGCCTGCCCAATGAAAAGGGATCGTTACCGAGGCAGAAATCGTTACAGAGGTGTCACGCACCGGAAATATTACGCACACCGGATAAGGCTCATTATATTACAACCAGTTACAAAGAAGGGGGAGAGGGGTAAGAGACTAAAACCTCTTCTATGATGTTTCCTGTCAAAAGAAATGACACCCACTTGACAATACGCCGTCCAACGATACCCAGACAGTCTGGCGGCACATTACATAACGACCACCTAAATCTGAGATAAGAGATTAGAAATGCATCCGGTCGGAGTCTACCCTACGATAGTAAACACACAATACTCCTCGCTGGAGACACAACTTGGGTCAGGGGAAGATAATAGACAGGGGAGGCAACTGGGTCGGGCAGGAGATAATTACACAAAAAGACTGGTACGCCACTTGGCTACATCCCCCCCAGCTCTATACCAACTGCGTCCTCGCAGGTACAGCGCCTCGGGAATAGCTGAAAATGACATCTATAAATCAAACACAAGTTCACCCAAGTGAAACAACAAATGAAATCAGAAACGGTAACGGATGAACAGTCACCCAACCCATTCATACAAGACACAATACAACAGGCAATCAATACTCATAGTGTACACACAGTCTCTTAGCAGAACACGAACAGTCTCACAAATGACACATTGCCCACATGACAGCAGCACATTGTTTTCCTGACTGTTCACAATAGACGGATGGCGGGGTTATGACAGCGACACACTTATTATATTACACACAAGTTCGTCTGTTCAAAATAAATAAAATCAAGTTAATCCCATGACTGCTCAGAACGACGACAATCTCTGCCGTATACGCTGTGAGCGGCGCACAGGCACGGCAGCTGGAGGAGGGACCAGAGGTTCTGGGTCTCGCAGTACTGGCACTGGAAGCTCCTGGGCCCGAGGAACAGGTGCAGGGGCCGCTGGCTGCACCGGATGAGGCTGGACGGGTGGGGGGAAGACAGGGCGTGCGATGCAGACAGTGCCTCGGTCCGGGAACGTTGGGGTAGCAGGGACTCGGGGTACAGGGGCAAGATTAAGTAACGAATCCCAAAATGAAATCAGCTGAGCGTCGTGTAGCTGCACGGGGACGGGGGTTGTCGCCAGCCGATGCTGTTCCTCTGTCTGACAGCTTTGCTCAAGGAGAGGTTGCGCCGTGATGGATGTTGATTGATGACTCGCGCGTTTCTCACTTGGCTGTCTCCATGACAACGGTTGTTGGTCTCTTTGACGCTTGGTAGGGCACCTGCTCTGCAGATGCCCGTGGCGGTTGCAAAGCCAACAACGTGGCTTCGCGGACGGTTGCTGTTGACGAGAGGCAGCCGGCGGGCGTTGGTGCAAGGCAGCGCGAAGCTCTGCTGACTTGATGGCGAGTTCGCTGACTTGTAATTGCAGGCTGCGTACCTCAGTGCCGCTCTCTGTTGCTTGTTGTTGTTGCTTCGTCACCACCTCGAAATCTTCCCTCATCCACCTGAGAGCTTCTGCACGGACTGCCGCAAAAGTGACAGCCTCACGCCCTCTCGCAAAGCGCATGAGGTCCCGTCTCATTGCAGGCAAAAACAGTCCGTGCATGAATCGATCACGAAGTGCAGCATCGGTAACTGTACCGGCAACACAACCATTCATCTTGTCCCGCAGAGCCTGCAACCTGTGGGCATATGAGAGAATGCCCTCCTCTTGACTCTGGGAGATGCTGTAGAACGACGCTAGTAGAGTGGAAATGCTGGCGTGGTCCCCAAACGTGTCCTGCAGGATGGTCAAGACTAAGTTGGCAGTGGCAGTCGCCTGAGGGGGGTGCAGGTTGATCTCCTTCTTGGCAGGCCCAGCCAGTGACTGGATCAGCCATTCAGCAGCCTCGCCGCCCAGCGCCTCCAGGTTGAAGTGGGCAATGATGCGACGAGCCTCTGTGACGTAGTCGTCTAGCAGACAGCCATCTTTGCTGCTAGTGAAGAGGGGAAGCCTGGGAGGGGAGAACATCTGCCACTGGGGTCTAGGAACCCCGTCGACCGCCATCTTGGATACGCCGAGTACCTCCTAGTCCTACACTGCTTTCCCTGCTTTCTGGTGTTAACTACGGCGTCTCTACTTCCTGAACCCTGCTCGCAGCGCCAGATGTGATGGGGTGGAGTGGAAGGGGGAAATAGGCCAGGAAGCATAAATGAGACGCCAAGACAGAGGTTGCGATAACGTGACTTTTACTTAACGTACACCAGAAGCAAACACCA
>NW_027126200.1:0-15000 GCF_037325665.1 Littorina saxatilis | reverse complement strand
ATACATGTTTTAATGTGTTTTGTATAATCCGGAAGCAGGAGTTTAAAACCTATGTATTCTTCTTCTTCTGCGTTCGATGTTTAAAACCTATGTATATATTAAGGGAAAAGTCTGGGTTGTGGCACTCGATCACTAGGTGGGGCACTGCCCTTCGCTCCCTGTTACCCGAGTTCCAATCCTCGTGGTAAGGCGTCCGCCCCGTGATCGGGAGGTCGTGGGTTCGAACCCCGGCCGGGTCATACCTAAGACTTTAAAATTGGCAATCTAGTGGCTGCTCCGCCTGGCGTCTGGCATTATGGGGTTAGTGCTAGGACTGGTTGGTCAGGTGTCAGAATAATGTGACTGGGTGAGACATGAAGCCTGTGCTGCGACTTCTGTCTTGTGTGTGGCGCACGTTATATGTCAAAAGCAGCACCGCCCTGATATGGCCCTTCGTGGTCGGCTGGGCGTTAAGCAAACAAACAAACAAACCCGAGTGCCAACAACAATAGGATGAGCATCAGAAGCGAAGATAAAGAGGGAATTTTTTTCTCTGCGCGCGCGCCAGCAAGCAGGATGTCTCAGAACTGAAGCGGTAATAGTATGATCTAATTACAGGCGATGGGTTTATGGGTCACGTGATTATATATATATGAAGTCTTCTATCGCGCGCGTATCTCCAGACTCGGACTCAAGGCGCAGGAATCTATTTATGCCGTGTGAGATGGAATTTTTTACACAATACATCATGCATTCACATCGACCAGCAGATCGCAGCCATTTCGGCGCATATCCTACTTTTCACGGCCTATTATTCCAAGTCACACGGGTATTTTGGTGGACATTGTTTTATCTATGCCTATACAATTTTGCCAGGAAAGACCCTTTTGTCAATCGTGGGATCTTTAACGTGCACACCCCAATGTAGTGTACACGAAGGGACCTCGGTTTTTCGTCTCATCCGAAAGACTAGCACTTGAACCCACCACCTAGGTTAGGAAAGGGGGGGAGAAAATTGCTAACGCCCTGACCCAGGGTCGAACTCGCAACCTCTCGCTTCCGAGCGCAAGTGCGTTACCACTCGGCCACCCAGTCCACGTGATGTGGGGGCGGAGCCAAACATTGGTTGATACTTACTGTGTTGACATTAGTTCATTGGCCCCGCCCCAACATCATATGACTTACTAATCCATGGGCTATCATTGGTTCATGTTTTTGGCGCTAAACTATCTGACAGGTAAAGAACTATTTTGATGTGACACGTTATTACTTGGTGCAAATACGCGCAGTGTTTAAAACCACTTGGCGGACAGAACTGTGCATTCTCACAATTCGACACTTACTACATCCATAATAACCACACCGTTGATCAATCGCTGAGAAATGGCACAAATGACAGTTGGGGAAAACATTCAGAAGTTGGAATGATCTTACTGAACGGCTGGCAGACTTTTCCAGAAAGAACGATTTGGTGTACGTGGTCAAATACAGTCGTGCTGTTCAACTTGCGAACAAGAATTCAAAACAGCCCTTTCCAGACGAACTGAAGTATGCATACGCAAAACTTGTGTGCAAGTACTCAGGAAAAGGACGACTCACAGGCCGAGGTGCGAAGAGGAGCAATGGGTAAGCGGATTAATATTTAGTTGCTATACTTCTTATGCGTTCTTGTCACAGATAGTAACTCGTATGAATGTTTAATTTTAATATTTTTATTTTTTATTTTTTTAGGTTTACAATGTTTCAACATTCATTCCAGTATCGACTGACATTTTAACGAGTGCGGAAAGTCTGTCTGTCTGTCTGTCTGTCTGTCTGTCTGTCTGTCTGTCTGTCTGTCTGTCTGTCTCTCTCTCTCTCTCTCTCTCTCTCTCTCTCTCTCTCTCTCTCTCTCTCTCTCTCTCTCTGCGCGCACTTCTTCTTCTTCTTCTTTGTCGGACAGATTTTTCACACAAATGACCAGGAAACCAGATTACGTAAGCCGTGTCAGCTGTACCCTTTGTAAAAGTCAGCGTAGCTCGAGAACGGCATTGAAATATTTTCGGTGTTCTTTACCTTGCCCAAGAAGCAGAGCATAAGAGTATACGTCACACACTCGAGTCAAGGACGTCGTAAAATGGCCCTCGGTCAAGTTTTCACCGAGAACCATTTTATGATGTCCTTAACAATTATGTGTTAGTCGGCTTAGAATATGCGCGCAGGTTTCAAAGTTTTGATCCATTCGATTATCTCAACAGACATCCTTTGATTGTAAAGTTGAATGCGGGCACATGATGGTTGAAAATACTTAACTTGAAAGTTTCCCGCTGTGGTAGATTTTTATGGTGGTTGTCACACAGGCAGCGACGGCTTTACTGGTCGGACCCAGTTGTGCGTTACCTCGCTTTTGCCTTTAATGACTGACTGACTGGCTGACTTTGGGGATTAACGTCCTCTGAGGTAACTAGGATCTATTTGGGAACATTTACCGTGATACTGTAAGAGGAGCAAGAAAAGAAAAGAAAAATGATGATGATGATGATGATGATGATGATGATGATGATGATGATGATGATGATGATGATGATGATGATGATGATGATGATGATGATAGAAAGAGAGAAAGAAAGAGAATAGTGAGAGAGAGGGGAGAGAGAGAAAAAGAGAGAGGGGGAGAGAGAGGGAGAGAGAGAGAGAGAGAGAGAGAGAGAGAGAGAGAGAGAGAGAGAGAGAGAGAGAGAGAGAGAGAGAGAGAGAGAGAGAGAGAGAGAGAGAGAGATTTAGAACCGACTCCAGACGATGGGAAATGCTGTAAAGATACATTTGACGTAAAGCGAGTGACGCAATTTCACTAGATTTTTTCGAACTTTGATCATTTAGATTCCAAGTGAGCGGGTCGGCATTGCACACTCAGAGGATGGGCGGTGCTTTGCTATTCCGTGAAGCACCCACCGACAAAACTAGCTTTTCTGTACTTTTTTTTTTAGATAAAGAGAGTATTATCTCGCAGCATTTGAAGTGTCATTCTTTAGAATAAATCACGTTGGTATTGTTGATTTAAATTTGTACTTTGTCTTGTCAATGTTTTGCTTGATAAACAAAAAGGGTCCCTGCTTGAACGTTATAACATTTAGAGGGTCACCTAGAATCCGTCCTGATTGGTCAAAAAGCCATATGAGGCACTGAACTGGTACTAAAATAAAATAATGTGCTGACAAATTTAAGCTTCTTTTTTAATACAGTAACAGGATAGATTTCTCCCCCGAAAACTACAGAAAATTGGCCATTTTGACCTCCATAATGTAACATCTTACAAGTAAGTGTAGTTGGACCTGTCTTTAACGACAGTTTGAAACGAGTTGTTATCGCAATTAAAGAAAGCCGCCGTTGGCTACTCGGGTGGTGTCTTATCGCTTTCAAGAGTATGTCAAGAGGTGTGTATGGGGTGCGCTCAAGCGCAGAAGACAACGTGATTGCATTCGGCTAACTCAGAGCCGTCCCGCCCGCCTGGTACGTTTAGCAGTCGGTATAACGAGATGGTAGTGTATGAATTTTATTTATTGGTGATGTAGAGATAGTACAATGTCATTAAAAAAAATAAATTCAAAACAAACATGAGTTTAAAGGTTGTGAAAGACAGGTTGTGAACGTTAGTTTGACCGAAACTGGCAGCCGCAAACACATAATAACAAACAATCAATATTATGATAGATTCTGGATAAATAATGTATTATAATGTGCATCTTGTAGGTGATTGTGCTTTTAATAATTTTCAGATTTGTTTTCCCTGTTAATGCTGATGCCACAGTACTAGTTGATTTTTATAGGGAGAAAATGGTTTTGTTTTAAAATGTTCATTATGTACATTGCTTTGTAATTTTGTTAACACATTAATTTTGTGAAACGCCCAGAACCATGTCAGGATTTGCAATACATAACAAAACTTTATTATTGTTTTATCTTTTTATATTTAGTCAAGTTTTGACTAAATATTTTAACATCGAGGGGGAATCGAAACGAGGGTCGTGGTGTATGTGCGTGTGTGCATGTGTGTGTGTGTGTGTAGAGCGATTCAGACTAAACTACTGGACCGATCTTTATGAAATTTGACATGAGAGTTCCTGGGTATGAAATCCCCGAACGTTTTTTTCATTTTTTTGATAAATGTCTTTGATGACGTCATATCCGGCTTTTTGTGAAAGTTGAGGCGGCACTGTCACGCCCTCATTTTTCAACCAAATTGGTTGACATTTTGGTCAAGTAATCTTCGACGAAGCCCGGACTTCGGTATTGCATTTCAGCTTGGTGGCTTAAAAATTAATTAATGACTTTGGTCATTAAAAATCGGAAAATTGTAAAAAAAAATAAAAATGTATAAAACGATCCAAATTAACGTTCATCTTATTCTCCATCATTTGCTGATTCCAAAAACATATAAATATGTTATATTCGGATTAAAAACAAGCTCTGAAAAATAAATATATAAAAATTATTATCAAAATTAAATTGTCCAAATCAAATTAAAAATACTCTCATCTTATTCCTTGTCGGTTCCTGATTCCAAAAACATATAGATATGATATGTTTGGATTAAAAACACGCTCAGAAAGTTAAAACAAAGAGAGGTACAGAAAAGCGTGCTATCCTTCTCAGCGCAACTACTACCCCGCTCTTCTTGTCAATTTCACTGCCTTTGCCATGAGCGGTGGAGTGACGATGCTACGAGTATACGGTCTTATTGAAAAATGGCATTGCGTTTAGTTTCATTCTGTGAGTTCGACAGCTACTTGACTAAATATTGTATTTTCGCCTTACGCGACTTGTTTATGATTACTATTACCATTATCAGTATATAAGAGGGACCACGCTTATACCCAAACTGCAATTTAAACAAAATTAATGTTGAAGAAATCAAAAATACATCGAACACATTTCACGCTTTGATTTAACTTATGTTTCCAGCTCGTCACAGACACAGCCTAAGTGCGAAGGCCTGTCTTGAAGCAGAAACGCTTTTGGTGTTCTAGTCGCTTCACACTTTAAGTCAAGTGTCATTCAGTCCGTCTCTCACAATATCACACCTATCCGCGAAAATAGGCAATAGGCCATGATGGGCCATATGTCAGGGAACAGAAGTAGCTCGCTGACTGTCTGATTTTTTTCCCGAGATTTTATTACCTCTCTGGGCCATAAGATGTGGACTACCTTGGGATGGGACAATAAAGTAATGAGAGAGAAAAATCTAATATATTCCTTGACTTTGGGGTAGCGCGACTCTGTTGCAGCTAACTTTCATGTGGGAGAAATAGGCCCTGTCGGAGAACAGAAGTAGCTCGCTGAGTGTCTGATTTTTTCCGAGCTTTTATTACCTCTCTGGGCCATACGATGTGGACTACCTTGTGGTTTGTTTGTTGTTTGTTACGTGTAAGGATTACCCACATGACAAGCAAACAATACATAATTCGTTTGATCTTATCGAGGTTATCGTTCTTTAGATCAGTGCTCGCGAAAAACATATGGGAGATAACTCTGTATTCTTTTTTTATATAGATTCGCGTAGGACTGTAGCGTCCGGTCAGAGAGACAACTGGCAATAGCCGTGGAGCGATGCTTATCAGAATGAGTTCCACTGAGTCCATCATAATCAAATATAGTGCCGAAAAATTAAAGCTTCTTTTTTTAATACAATAACAGGATAGATTGTTCCAAAAAAAACTACAGAAAATTGGCCATTTTGACCTCCATAATGTAACATCTTAAAAGTAAGTGTAGTTGGACCTGTCTTTAACGACAGTTTGAAACTGTCTACCCGAGTTGTTATCGCAATTAAAGAAAGCCGCCGTTGGCTACTCGGGTGGTGTCTTATCGCTTTCAAGAGTATGTCAAGAGTATGTCAAGAGGTGTGTATGGGGTGCACTCAAGCGAGATGGTAGTGTATGAATGTTATGTATTGGTGATGTAGAGATAGTACAATGTAATTAAAAAAAATAAATTTAAAACAAACATGATTTTAAAGGTTGTGAAAGACAGGTTGTGAACGTTAGTTTGGGCCGAAACTGGCAGCCGCAGTCCGTTTAGACATGTGATCGCAGTTGACAAGTAAGCAATATCTTAAAACATGTCGCGTAGACGAAATTAATACATTCAGTCAACCCTTCGAACTCACATTATGAAAGACAATACGAAGACAAAACTCAATACCTGTGTCGATTTCATACCTGACGGCGACCGCTATCGCGTTCACGCCACAGAAAGCCAGTATAGCGCAGTAGTGTAAAGCGCTTCTTATGAAATTGTGCTTTTTCTATTGTATATTAATTTTTTTTCGAGCTTGTTTTAATCCAAACAGGACATTAAACGTTGTATGTATTTTTGACCAAAATAGGACATTTTACACAGATCGAAACAGTCAGTGTTCCTCCGAGACCGCGCTAGCGGTCGAGGTGAACGACTGTCGAGATATGTGTAAATTGTCATATTTTGGTAAAAAAATACAAATAAAATGTATGTATCTGGGTAGAATTTCTTGTAGTTTTTATGACTGAACGCACACAAACATGCACTATTTTGTAGTCTCGGCTGGCCGCCTAAACAGACGTTTTGTCGGCCTCTGACGTCACATAGCTCAAAGAAGGGAAATCCAGTGTTCAATCGATACACATAGATTTGTTTATGGAATCAGAAAATGATCAAGAATAAGATTACATCTTTTTGGATCGATTCATCACATTTTATTTTTAAATACAATTTTCTGACTTTTAATGGCCAAACTCAAAAAATAATTTGCAAGCTTTAATCCTGAAATGCAATCCTGTTGTCCGGATTTTGTCGAAAGTTACTTTTACAGAATTTTAATCAAATGAATCCAAATATGAGGGTGTGACAGTGCCACCAAAACTTGTACAAAATGCCAGATATTACGTCATCAAAGAAACGTATCCTCCAGTAGTCCAGTAGTTTTCTCTGAATGGCTCTACACATACATACACACAGACCCACAGACCCACAGACACGTACTACGTAGGCCCTACACCACAACCCTAGTCACGATTCCCCATCTAAGTTAAAACATTTAGTGAAAACTTTACAATATGTTAAAAAATATATATATATATATATTTCGTGTGGTCGTTATAGACAAAGTGGTGGACAAGCTTTCATTGGACAGGTTTGATTGCACGATCGGACTAAAGATTCAAACACACCGATTGGCTTCAAGGGAGCCCGGGTAGCTCAGGTTGTGGACTTGTGATCCTAGGGTCGCGGGTTCGAATCTCGGCCGGGGCCCAGATATGTCATAATGATATACTACAACAACAAAAGTTCATGGAAAGATAGAAACGCTTACTTGCGTTGCAACTTTCAAAACATTTAAGAGTAATTCGCAGTCGGCTGCAGGTCGAACATCATGGAAAATTACATATGAAAATCCGGACGAGGAAGTAAACTTTACCAAAACATTATTGCGAGAAATGTCGCGACAAAACTGCCGGTTGTTGTTATTTTTCTACCTCAAATGCACTCGACATCTGCATGAGTAGGAATAGCATAGAACACAAAATACGCATGCTAACTTAACAAGACAACATGTTCTAGGTAAATAATGTTTGACTTTCTTCTCTCATGTAAAAGTTGTATATCATCTATATTGTTGTATCATAACAGAATTCAGACGTTCAAACGATTTCTGAAACAGACGTGTGCTGCCTGCTACATATATCATTAAACAAATCAAGCCAGTGATGTTGAGAAGAAAAAATATCGACAACCAACTATACCACAACGACAACAATCGATAATTTTGCGCACAAAACAAAAAAAACTTTCGGGAAATAGAAGTCAAGTAAGCTGATCAACTGAAAGAAGAATGAATCTGAATACACATATTTTTTCTTCTTTACCCCTGTCTCCACCCCCTGACCTTGGTTCGGCGCGTCGTTAACAGATACTATGATTTGACACGATCGTTACCTCACAGACGACACGACTCGCCGCGTCTACCTCTCCCTGTGTGCTTCTGTAGCGGCATGTATAGGATGAAAAATATTAATTAATTTATTTTTGTTGTTGAGCAACGGTTTTTACGAACACATAGTGTTAAATAAAACCTTGAAAGAAAAATGATTGTTGTGTATGCATGAACCGCGCACAAGTTCTATCACGCCTCTTCTGAGCGGCTCCCGTTCCACCAAGGGCAACATTTTTTTCTGCCAACGATTTATTGCATGAAGAAATCAAGTTGACACCTTCTTCGAGCTTCGTGGTCCGCCAGTAAAGTAGCGCACATACTAAATACATTCATCCATTGGCCCAAATGGTCATGTGATAAACCCAAAGCTCCGCCCACTCCACTCAAAACACTTGACCGCCGCGTCAATGAAATCTTCGCTGGTGTTTATTGGATGGTCTGTTTTGTTACAGGCCGAACGCTGCCCGTCTTACAGAAGGCTCATAAGACCGCGTAAAAGCCATACCACGTTGAAATCAGCGGTTCTCTTCTAAAAGCGTGATTGACATTGTCAGTTAGTCAAGCAAACGAATGCACGCGTTCACGCATGCACACACATTAATATACGTTTGTTCTGCGAATTGTTTGCTTGTTTCTCTATGATTTGTTAATGCGTGCGCGTGTTTGTATGTGTGTTTATCACCAGTCGACATAATTACTGAAATACTCAATTCTTTGGACGCAACAGCACTCTGCACTTTCAAGCATGTACTACATGTACTGTTTTTGTACATGGGGTTAACACACGTTGTTTTGCATAGAAATCTTAATTCGTTAAGCGGGGAATACTTTAAAAAACAAAACCCACATGTTTTAACGATTCACGTAATGTTGCTTAGCTAACACAACAATTCGCCAAGAAAAATGTACTTAGCATACCCATTCCTAAAACGAGTATAAAGGATCTTAGTTGGAAAAAAAAGGGAAGTTTTGTTTTTGTTTTTTAAGTAAGTCGCCCAAGCGCTCTATCAACTTGGCTAAAAACAAATCTTTGAAAAAAAAACACAACTAACTACACACACACACACACACACACACACACACACACACACACACACACACGAAAAAATAAAAGAAAAGAGAAACACACACTAATGTGACATGATATAACTGAGTTTGCTGAAAACTGACGAAAAAGTACAAGACCGGAAAATCGCAAATGCTTACGCATAAACTTTTACAATTTCTTAGAAGCGCTCCGAACAGACACAATCACACACTCACATGCAACTTGGAAAAGCACTTCACTGGACAGTTCGGGTTGCAATTTTGGTTATTGTAATTATGTAACCACACACGTACCATCTGAACATCAGTGTCTAAGTGTTCAGTTATTCACACGGGTTTCATCTGCTTGGGTAATGGATTACAACTAAATAGCACTGAAAAAATTAATTTAAAGAATCAAGAATCAAACGCAAAAGAGATTATCGCCAGAAGGTGAAATCCTGTTTGTATGAAAAGAAATAATCGGCAACGGTAACGGAGCATTTTACAGTTAGTTATTTCAGATGTTTCCAAATTACATCACTGCGAATGTCTCTTGGGCTTCGAAAGGTGGATGTCGCCGGGGAAAAATCACTAAAACGGCTTATTTATTTCTTTATTTGTAAATGAAGTCCTTCCAATACGTATCAATGATTTGGATCACCACCTCAGGTTTGCCTAGGAAGGCGTAATCAATATTTTCAATTTTACGCCGGCAATAAATGTTTACTTTGCGCGTAAAACATATATTAAGAGCGTACAATTCATCAACAGTAATTAAAACAAACAGAAAATCAACAAACTAACTTACAAACAAGCAAAGGGACACGAGAAGAAAAACAAGTCGCGTAAGGCGAAAATACAATATTTAGTCAAGTAGCTGTCGAACTCACAGAATGAAACTGAACGCAATGCAACGCAGCAAGACCGTATACTCGTAGCATCGTCAGTCCACCGCTCACGGCAAAGGCAGTGAAATTGACAAGAAGAGCGGGGTAGTAGTTGCGCTGAGAAGGATAGCACGCTTTTCTGTACCTCTCTTCGTTTTAACTTTCTGAGCGTGTTTTTAATCCAAACATATCATATCTATATGTTTTTGGAATGAGGAACCGACAAGGAATAAGATGAAAGTGTTTTAAATTGATTTCGAAAATATAATTTTGATAATAAATTTTATATATTTAATTTTCAGAGCTTGTATTTAATCCGAATATAACATATTTATATGTTTTTGGAATCAGAACATGATGGAGAATAAGATGAACGTAAATGTGGATCGTTTTATAAATTTTTATTTTTTTTTACAATTTTCAGATTTTTAATGACCAAAGTCATCAATTAATTTTTAAGCCACCAAGCTGAAATGCAATACCGAAGTCCGGGCTTTGTCAAAGATTACTTGACCAAAATTTCAACCAATTTGGTTGAAAAATGAGAGCGTGACAGTGCCGCCTCAACTTTCACGAAAAGCCGGATATGACGTCATAAAAGACATTTATCAAAAAAATGGAAAAAAAGGTCTGGGGATTTCCTACCCAGGAACTCTCATGTCAAATTTCATAAAGATCGGTCCAGTAGTTTAGTCTGAATCGCTCTACACACACACACAGACACACACACACACGCACACACGCACGCACGCACATACACCACGACCCTCGTCTCGATTCCCCCTCTACGTTAAAACATTTAGTCAAAACTTGACTAAATGTAAAAAACAGAGACAGAAATGGGGGAGGGGAGCATATGGGGAGGTGGAGAGAGGCATTACAAAAACTTTCCTGTTGACGAAAGCAAAATGACGCGAAATGAACCCAATGATGGTTTTTTTCAAAAGTAATGTAGTAAGCTTACAAAAGTGTTCTTTTTTGGTTTGTTTTATGTGTTTTCCTTTTAACAGCCAACTGTCGCCCAATTAGGGACTGCTCTACATTATGCAAATGAATATGAATAGTTAATGGTTGAAAAGTGTGAAAAAGAGAGAGAAACAAAGAGAGAAACAGACTGGTAGAGAGAAGATGGAGAGAGGGAGGGAGGGATTCAAAGAACTGTTGCCGAAAGCAAGGCATCTCGAGATAATGGCCTATAACCTGTTCAGGTAAGTATGTTAAAATCAATTATTCCCCCCTCTGCTTCTTTACCTCTGTAAACTTGTAGAGCTAGTTATTTTTCGATAATGACCCAGCAACCAAACAAATAACGAGCCAGCAACAGCCTGAATCCTCGATAGTGCAATGGGTTGAGAAGCTGTTCTGTTTTGGTACTACTTTTGCGACTGAAAAGTTCCGAACGCTCTATACGTACGAAATATACATCTCTGGAGCAAACAATACAAACATACCGCATTTAAATTAACAACTACAGGCCTGAACACATGAATCTCCATATAAAATCCATGAGTTAGGTTGTTTTCTGAATCTAGATCTGCCGTGCACACACCGTTCATCACAAGCAAATTCCCAAGGCAAGTAACTCATACTCTGGCGACAAGAGTAGTTCCCCTTCTTTTAACGCAGTTTCTTCGACAACACTGACTGCAATCCGACGGTCAGTTTTCAACAATATTTCATTTTATAAACAGATCACACGCAACCAAATGCACACATCTCATCAATTTAAACAACATAAAGCGGTTTCATACACTATTTTCCCCAGAAAACTGAACTTCATACAGTAATTAACGTTGGAACACGGGTGCAAAAGTTCGTCTGCTAGTCCCATTTGACGAAAGAACATTTACTAAGCGATACTAAAACATAAACAGAACACACAATATCTGCCTTTACCGCCACAGCAGAATAACAGCATATCTGTGTACTTGATTTTAGTCCAAAACAGGGAAACTGACAAGAAGTGTTAACAGAATGGAATGATTTGCACGGAACTATACAACCGCGCATTAATCGATCGCCTGCGCAGGTTGACTGGTTGAGTGATTCGGATTCGATCAAACTTTCGCACAAAAACTCCTGTTTTTTTGGAATAACTGAAGAAAGGAGGAATAAAGAGGTTACACACCTCGTCTCAGTGATTATTAAAAATAATGGTCTCAGTTCGCGGTCATGAAAAAGCTCGCTGAAGCTCGCATTTTTCATGATCCGCTAACTTCGACCATTATTTTTAATAATCACTGAGACTCGGCATGTAACCTCTACTTAACCGCTGAACTCATCCTCTCTAAAGAGTACACTTCACACCAATCGCTGAAGTTTTCAAGGGGTCATAGAGTACACACATTGGACAATAGAGAGGCCGTAAAAGGGTCGCGTTGCCATTGGTCAACCTGACCACGTGATCAGCCTCGGCACAAAGCTACGTCCGTGGTCATGGAAACCCTTTCTAGTTCAGTCCTGGCTCGGAACAGTTTTTTGTGGGGTTTTTTTCCGAACGATGTAGGCGTCTCCCAGGAATTGTTTTGGTTGGCGTGCGGAGCGGAGAGTTACAAATTACTTTAAAAGAAAACACTTTGGTTACTTCTCAGAGTGTTATGTATGGTCCGGCTGAGGTGCCAGTAGCGGACGTTTTAAATGGAAACAAATTGAAACAACTTTTACAGCCCGGACTTCGGTATTGCATTTCAGCTTTGTGGCTTAAAAATTAATTAATGACTTTGGTCATTAAAAATCTGAAAATTGTAAAAAATAGGCCTATTTTTTTTTTATAAAACGATTCAAATTTACGTTCATCTGATTCTTCATCATTTTCTGATTAAAAAAACATATAAATATGTTATATTTGGATTAAAAACAAGCTCTGAAAATTAAAATTACAAAAATTATGATCAAAATTAAATTTTCGAAATCAATTTAAAAACACTTTCATCTTATTCCTTGTCGGTTCCTGATTCCAAAAACATATAGATATGATATGTTTGGATTAAAAACACGCTCAGAAAGTTAAAACGAAGAGAGGTACAGAAAAGCGTGCTATCCTTCTCAGCGCAACAACTACCCCGCTCTTCTTGTCAATTTCAGTGCCTTTGCCATGAGCGGTGGACTGACGATGCTACGAGTATACGGTCTTGCTGAAAAATTGCATAGCGTTCAGTTTCATTCTGTGAGTTCGACAGCTTGACTAAATGTTGTATTTTCGCCTTACGCGACTTGTTTAAAATCAAGAGTCAAACTGACACAAAGATTTTCACCTTCCATTTCTCTGTAATGGAGGCACGCAGAGGCACGACGTAGAGAGAGCGTCAGATAACCGCGACGTAGGTTTGGGGAGTCGGGTCGGGCACTAAGAGTACAGTTTATTTTTACAGAACTGTACATTAATTATCGCAACAGGTTTAAACAGTTCGCTTTACATTTGATTCTGTCTCTCTCTGTCTGTGTCTGTCTGTGTCTGTCTGTCTGTCTGTCTGTCTGTCTGTCTGTCTGTCTCTCTGTCTGTCTCTCTGTCTGTCTGTCTGTCTGTCTCTCTCTCTGTCTGTCTGTCTCTCTCTCTCTCTCTCTCTCTCTCTCTCTCTCTCTCTCTCTCTCTCTATCTCTCTCTTTTTTTTTGTCGTTGGAATTTGAATTTAAACATATCTTTGAACATAAAACATAATTGTCAGAACGATTTCGAGTGAACAGACTTCGGCGTGTACGAACACAGATAACCCTGTGGGCTGCTGTCACATTTTAGGTTTCTATACAATGAGAAAATAACAAAGTGTTGTTGACTTTTCATGCAAGGAGGTCGATCCTTGCAATTTTGCATATTATGTTTGTTCTCGTATGTTAGCTTAAGACGGGAAAGTCAGACGCAAGCGAAGGGAAATTACCAGATCACGCTCACAAGTGTGTACTAAAAGTCACATCAAATCCAATCTTCGGCCACTGTGAGGCCACTAAATGAGAAACAGATGACAGGCACTCCGCCACTTCTGCTGAAGGACATAGCAGGTACTTGGCTACACTTCACTGCGCCACATGAGTGATTCCATTTTCCGTTCGGCAATCAGTCTGTCTCACGCACAAATTGTCAAGGGTAATTTTAAACTGAGTCTAATTTTGTCAGACACTGGGCAAGTTTTAATACCGGACCTTCAACATTGACGATTGGGGTCTAAAAAACACATTCCTTCCTTATAAACGATTCAGAGAAAATACCCCCCCCCCCCCCCCACTCTATACCCCCACCCCCTTGCATTTTGAAATCTCCTAACATTATCTGAAATTGAAGCTGGCGTTAGAAAGCATGACTGAAACCCCACCGCTGTTAATCTCCTTCTCGATAAAAGAAGATATACACGTATTGTACGGCCGTTTTCTCAAGGCTGTCCAAATGAAGTGCTATCTGAATTTAACTCTTAAAAAAAAAAGAAGACTAATACGGGTTGTTTTTTTAATTTTTTTTTAATAAGCCACGCCCCGGACTGCGCGCGCAACACATGCAGACGACGCATATATGTGTAGTAAGTTTGTCGGAACTTTGGCGGAGTAATTTGATAGAGTTTTTAGATTGTGTCAACGACTGTAGACGTGATGTAACTTACAGATAAATTATATCTGAGCTTAAAAAAGTGTTTATTTTCAATAAAAATCGGTTCGGGTAGCGATGTGATGTTAATCTAGCAAATCAACAGGGCTACTTCCTAATGGACCGAAGTTCTGTGGGACTGAAGAATCATCAACCGATGTGAACTGCTATTTGTTTAGGTGGTTCAGTCTTTCCCCATCGGCAGCCCTGTAAGCTTACATTTACTGAAAAAATCCTGTTTCATTTTTCTCTTTGAGTAAGAATATTTGTCCGCAGCTTACGGACTAACCCGTTCGATAGTATTACTTGGGTATAAACTTCCTTCCCAGATTGTCTCTGTCTCATCGCAAAATTACACAAACATTTTTCAATTTACAATATTTTACTTTGTCATTTTTTTCCCTGTTCGACGACTCTTCCGACTATGTGAGTGTGTATGCGTATGTTGAATCCGATTACGCTTGTCCGCTAAACTGAAACGTGATCGAAATGACATTCGATCGATATTGACACTAACTAGTTTTAAAAAAAAATGTATTCACACGCATACGCACACGTGCACTTTTGCAGTCCCATGCACTGAC
>NW_027126199.1:15000-27500 GCF_037325665.1 Littorina saxatilis | reverse complement strand
CAGCGATCTCCTTCGTCTTTCTTGTTCTGTTTTTGGTAGCTGCAACGTGATCTGGTGTTTTGCACGAGTGGCTTTTACGTTTTCGCCGCCCTTAATACTGCGAATCCGGCGGATGCATGCTGGTTGTTTTCGTGTTTCGATAACCCACTGAACTCCCACATGGGTTACAGGATATTTTCCGTGCGCACTTGGTCTTGTGCTTGCGTGTGCACACGAAGGGAGATAAGGCACTAGCAGGTCTGCACACAAGAAGACCTGGGAGATCGGAAACCTCGCCACCAACCACGTGCAGCCAGGATTCGAACCCCGAACTTCCAAGCGGAGGAGCGACGTCCTAACCATTAGGCTGCGAGCCCGTCTAAACTGATGAAAACACAAGTTTAAAGCAGAGCTTGAAGAAACGACGGAGGAATTGGGAGTACGACAAACAGGTGCTGAGGAAATGTGTGGCAAGTTACGATCTGACAGCTCAAGTTGCCAAGCGTGATCTTTTTTTTTGTGGTTCCTCTTTTTTCTGTCTCCTTTTTTTCTGTCTCTTTTTTTCTGTCTTTTTTTCTTTTTGGTCTGGGAAAGGGAACAGACTATAGGAGACTATGCTCTAGGCATGGTAAGAAAGTTCAATCTGTTTGAGTAGGGTAGATGAAAGTGTGCTAAGGAATCTGTAAGGGGAGGGGTTGGGGGGGGGGGGGTGTCAGGGTAGACGAAGAACGTAGTCTAAAACAAGAATGGTATAAAACAACAACCTCTGTGTCTTCGGAAAATGCATAAGGCACAGGTACTTTAAGCTTAATGACCAGTTAAAAAACGATTTAAGAGACATTAAAACTGCACCAGAACACATCGAATATAAACGTCAAACGGCAAACCACGACTGCGTTGCACGTATTCTTTAGAATTTTTGTATTTGCTTTATTTTGCTTTTTTTCCAATTAGTTGGTTCTGTTGTGTTTCTTTATGTCAGCATTTAAGATGTCCATGCATCTCTTAGACTACGCGCATGTTATTATCCTTGGCACAAAGGGTCAAAAATCCAAAACATAAGGCCTTAAGGAAATAAGGCCTTATTTCTGGAATAAGGCCTTAAATCTGTTAAGGCCTTAACAAAATATGGGCTTAAAAAAATAAGCCCTTATTTAAAAATAAGGCCTTATGAGAAATAAGGCCTTATTTCTGTAAGGCCTTAATAAAAATAAGGGCATAAAAAATAAGGGCATAAACAAATAAGGGCTTAAAAAAAGGGCTTAAACAAATAAGGCCTTATTTTTTGGACCAATCCGAATCATGAAGTTGAATAGAGGTCGCTGCCAAAGAGGTTGGTTAGCCCTACCAGTTGATTGATGACGTGTGCGCATAGAGTGTTTCCCTTTTTAGATGACGTCAGACGATATTGTTACAAGTTCAATTAAGTCACCATGCTAAATTTCTAAGTCTCCTCTTTTCAGTGTGAACTTAATATGTTTTGACTGATTAAAACCTCCCCACCCCCACTCTCTCCCTTCATCTCTCTCACTCTGTCTCTCTCTCTCTCTCCGTCCACCCGCTTGTCTCTCTCTCTCTCTCTATCCATCTCTCTCTCTCTTTCACTCTCTCTCTCTCCATTTCTCTCCCTCTCTCTCTCTCTCTCTTTCTCTCTCACTTTCTCTCTCCCCCCCCCCCCCCCCCCCCCTCGCTGTTCATACCTCTATCAAGAACGGTTTCAATACATGTTCTCCCTTACTCAGAGGTCCACATCACATTTAAAGCACCGTTTTTAAACTCCCTAATCCAAGACTGGCGTTAGGCCGAGTTTCCACTTAGCTCGTCCCGCCGGTTTCGCAAATTCTCGCTGAATCGTAACCACGTAATTAGAGGCGAGGGACACACCGTCTTCTGGTGGGGGGGGGGGGGGGGGGGGGGGGGGGGGGGGGCAACTTCGTGAGAAGCCTGCAGTGCACTTTGCGATCGGCGTCAAAATTCTTGCTTTCATCTTAAAAGATGGCTGGTTTTTTTTGTGTGTGCCCCGTTTCCTTTGCGTGCCTTTCCTAGCCTTGCTGGATATTGTGTTGGTTTTTTTTCGCGTCTGAAATTCGTACGTCTTCAAGTTTTTATCAATACTTTTTTTCTTCTTCTTTTTTTTCTTATCCTTTGGGTGATTTGTTCTTTATTAACGGTAGGTTTTTTCTGCTTTTCGTTTCTTCTTTTTTTTTCTTGAGCATTTGTGTCGTACTTCGTTGGATTTAGTTTTATTTATTGCGGATCTTTGATCTTTGATTTGTAATTGGAATTGCATTACCTGTCTACAGCGGGAAGGCAGAAAAAAACAACCTTGAAGAAACTGCTTTCATTTTCCATCTCATCTTTGTTTTGTGTTTTTCAGTGTGCAGGGATACCACATATGAACGCACGGATTTAACTGTTCGCCAGTCTTAACAAAACAAGAAATGAAAAATAAAAAATAAATCTGACTAACCTAGTAGAAACGATGGATGAGGACTAGTACAAAATGTTGTTTTGGAAACGCGAGTGAAGCTTCAGTTTAATTGTTTCTTATGTAAAACAAATATTTAAAAAATTGAATGCACCCACAACCACCGAAGAACCACAAGCGCGCATACACACACACCCACACACACACACACACACACAAACACAAACAAACACACACGCCAGCACACACACATATATACACACATGCAGACGCACGCACGCATACACACTAGAACGCACGTACGCACATACTCCCGCACGCACGCTAACATACATGGGGGGGGGGGGGGGGGGGGGTCAACTTCGTGAGAAGCCTGCAGTGCACTTTGCGATCGGCGTCAAAATTCTTGCTTTCATCTTAAAAGATGGCTGTTTTTTTGTGTGTGTGCCCCGAATCAGAATCAGAATCAGAATCAGAATTTATTGTCATTAAAGCACATAGCCTATTGACACATTCAAGATACATAAGTACAGGAAAAAATAGCAATATAAACATAACATACATGTAATACAAAACCAAGTGGAACAGGGTGAACAAAGAGGACCTGAAGATGAGCATAGGTTATTGAGGACAGTCGGAAGACGCATTGCATCTGCGTAGTTGAAAACAATCGTACACATATTTTGCCAATTGCCTTTGGATGTCGCTGTCATTAAACAGAGAACTGACTCTTATTTCATCACTGCCGGTGGAAGTATTCGGTAATAACTGTTGCCTGAGATGAGCATACATTGTACATGAATCAAGGAAGTGAAGTTCATCCTCCACCACTCCACAGTTTCTGCATAGTCTTTCCTCCCTTGGTGTTCCCGTGTATCTGCCTGTCGCGTAGTCTATGTGTATTACGTCCCTTGATATGCTAATGAGCATCCGGGGGACTGGACACCGGCGTCGCCATCTTGGTCGCCATCTTGACATCATGCCTGAATAAACACCTTTCCAAACTATCCGACTGTTGGGCTAGTTGTGTGAGTATGACAGCTACATTATGCTAATAGCATAACGCTACATGGTGGCAGCGTGGTCAGTACCGACGTCTCTAGCAAATCGAACTGAATTTAGTTTCAGAAAACAGAAACTTGAGTGGCGAGACCTAGCAAGCAGAACTAGACTAGACTAGAGTCATGGGTCCTTTCAAAGCGCCCGACGCATTCGATTTCACGCAACCTACAAAATGGCCTGAATGGAAACAGCGTTTTGAGAGATACAGGTCAGCGTCCAAACTGGATAAAGATGAGGAAAAGGTACAGGTCAGTGCTTTGATCTATGCGATGGGAAATGAAGCTGAGAGAATATTTCTTTCATTCGGACTGAGTGATGCAGACTCAAAGAAGTTTGATGTTGTCCTTGGCAAATTTGATGGGTATTTTGTTCCAAAAAGAAACATTATCCATGAACGAGCTAGATTCCACGTTAGAAATCAGAAGCCTGAAGAAAACATTGAAACATATGTTCGTGCACTGCATGAGTTAGCTGCAACAGCGGAGTTCCCAAACAAAGAAGAGTCCATAAGGGACAGATTGGTGTTAGGAGTCCTAGACACTGAACTTTCAGAAAAACTGCAGTTAAAACCGGACTTGACCTTACAAGGTGCTGTGCAGGACGCTAGGCAGTATGAACTGGTAAAGTCACAGCTCTCAGACCAGCGGCAGTCAAGTGTAGACGCACTACAGCGCAGACAAAGCGGAGGTAGTGATCAACGGAACAGGCGTGGAGGTAGCGCTGGCAGCGCTCGTAGAGGCGGCAGTAGTTATACTCCAGGCAGAGGCGGCTCAACCCAAGGCGGGGGGAAGCTGCAAGAGGCCAGCTGTTCACGTTGCGGTCGTCAGCACCACAGACAAGCGTGCCCAGCACAAGGCAAGAAGTGCAACAAGTGCGGACGCAACAACCATTTCGCAGCAGTCTGCAGAAGCAAGGCAGTCAACGCCATAGATGAACCACAAATGGAGGTGGCATCACAGAGGGGGCATTCAGAAGAGGCTCAAGCAAGCCGAGAGGAACATTTCGTAGGAACACTGTGCTCAGAAGGCAAAAAGGAACCGCCGTGGATGACGACACTCAAGTTTGGAGGATGCGACGTCCCATTCAAGATTGATACTGGAGCGGACGTGTCCGTTATCTCATCAGCGCAGTACCGAAAGCTGAAGCCTTGCCCACAACTTAGCAAAACCAGCGCAATCCTGCGTAGTCCAGGAGGTATCCTAAAGTGTGAGGGACAATTTGTGGCCATTAGCAAAGTCCACGACCAGCTTCACTCGCTTCGACTCTTCGTCGTACAGTCAAAGACAGACAACCTTCTCAGCAGAGAAGCAGCGGCAAGAATGGGCCTAGTCATGAGGGTTGAAGCTGTGGAGATGCCCTTCGGTGAGCTGGATGACAAACCTGTCCAGTGCCCACCAGTGAAGATCGTTCTGAAAGCAGAATCTGAAGCTTACAGTGTTCACTCAGCAAGAAGGATCCCAATACCCCTGCTAGACAAAGTCAAAGATGAACTCACAAAGATGCAGAAGGCTGGGATTATAGAAGAGGTGACAGAACCAACAGATTGGTGTGCACCGATAGTGCCAGTCATGAAAAAGTCAGGATCAGTGAGAATCTGCACAGACTACAAGCATCTGAATGCAGCAGTCAAGCGTGAGCGCTACACACTCCCCACGCTCGAAGACATCCTGCACAAGCTGTCTGGGTCGGCAGTTTTCAGCAAGTTAGACGCCACATCAGGATTCTACCAGATTCCACTTGACCCAGAGTCAGCAAAGCTCACTACCTTCATTACCCCATGCGGTAGATTTTACTACAAGAGGTTGCCATTCGGCATAACTTCAGCTCCAGAGATTTTCCAAAGAACCATGGAGAACATACTGAAGGATGAGTCCAACGTCATTTGTTTCTTCGATGACATGATGGTCCACAGTGAGGATGAACCAGCACATGAGCGACATCTTGAAAGCGTGACTAAGAAACTGGCCAGCGTCAACCTGAAGCTGAATCGGGAGAAATGCGAACTCAGGAAGCATGAGATCGAGTTCTTGGGTCATCGAATCAGCAAGAACGGCATCTCACCAGATCCAGCCAAACTGGAAGCCATCATGACCATGACAGATCCAACCAACGTGCCCGAGTTGAGGAGGATGCTTGGTATGATCAACTTCCTTGGTCGCTACCTGCCCAACCTGTCCAGTGTACTCCAGCCAGTGACACAACT
This sequence comes from Littorina saxatilis, assembly GCF_037325665.1. Taxonomy (NCBI): domain Eukaryota; kingdom Metazoa; phylum Mollusca; class Gastropoda; order Littorinimorpha; family Littorinidae; genus Littorina; species Littorina saxatilis. The sequence continues at coordinate 21,828 of NW_027126199.1, read as the reverse complement.
TCTGGAGAAGAACCAAGCCTGGACATGGGGCCCAGCACAGATCCAGGCCATGGTGACTGTGAAGAAGATGCTTACCTCAGCGCCAACGCTAGCACACTACGATCTGAGGAAGCCGACAGTCGTCAGCGCAGATGCGAGCAGTTATGGGATCGGAGGAGTGTTGCTGCAAGAACACCCCGAAGGCATGAAACCTGTCGCATACTGTTCAAGAACATTGACAACCACAGAACGCAGATATGCCCAGATCGAGAAAGAGACACTGGCAGCAGTCTGGTCATGTGAGAAATTCAGCAGATACCTGATAGGTCTGGAAAACGTGACTCTTCAGACAGATCACAAGCCTCTCGTGCCCATCATCAACCACAAAGACCTTCAAGATACGCCCATACGATGTCAAAGGATGCTGATGCGTGTCATGAGGTTCAGCGTCAAAGCTGAGTATGTGCCGGGAAAGAAGCTTGTCGTCGCAGATGCTCTCTCCCGCAGTCCTCAGTTCACCACTGAACAGCAAGACGAGGTCACAACACTCATTGACGATGTGGAAGCCTACATACACGGTGTGGACATTTCCTGGTCTTGTGCAGCATCAGACAAGCGCATGCAAGAAATCGCAGTGGAGACGAAGAAAGACAGACTGATCCAAGAAGCACTTCGCTATACGCGTGAAGGATGGCCGCAGTACATCACCGAAGTTGAGGATGGATTGCGTGACTACTACGCAGTGCGCAGTGAACTCAGCGAGAATCAGGGTCTTCTTACTAGAGGAAAGCGCATCGTGGTCCCAGCTTCGCTACAGGATGACATTCTACGCAGAATCCACGAGGGTCATCAAGGGATCACTAAATGTAGAGAGAGGATGAAGGAAGCAGTTTGGTGGCCCGGAATCAGCGCCAGAATGAAGAAGTTGGTTGAAGAATGCAAGCACTGTCAGGAGAAGAGGCCATCGCAGACCAAAGAGCCATTGATTCCAACAGAGCTACCTCAGCGAACATTCCAGAAGTGCGGAGCAGATCTGTGTGAACTCAAGGGACAGTCATACCTTGTTCTTGTGGATTACTACTCCCGGTACATTGAACTGGCTCACCTCAAGACGATCACTTCAGCAGAAGTCATCAAGAACATGAAAGACATGTTTGCACGACAGGGCATCCCCGAGATACTTGTTTCTGATAATGGAACGCAGTTCACATCCGGAGAGTTCCAGATCTTTGCAAAGGAGTGGGGATTCAAACACGTCACTACAAGTCCTCACTTTCCACAGGCGAACGGTAAGGCGGAACGAGCAGTACAGACAGCAAAGAAGATACTGTCGCAAGATGATCCTGCACTCGCTCTTCTCATCTACAGAGACACACCTATTGAAGCCACAGGCTACAGCCCAGCACAGCTTGCATCAGGAAGACGTCTGAGAACAACGCTCCCAACACTGTCTGAAAACCTCGAGCCCAGAGTCTGCGAGAAATCAACAGTGGCAGCCAATGATGCAAAGGCTAAGAAGAAGAACAAACAGACATTTGATAGGCGTCATGGAGTACGGCCCCTAGATACGCTTCTTCCTGGTGACATCGTGATGCAGAAGCTGGACGGAGAGAAGAGTTGGAGAAGCCCAACAGTGGTGCAGCAGCAAGTCGCACCAAGATCCTACGTGGTGAAATCGCCACGAGGCACGTTTCGGCGCAACAGGCGTCACCTCAGGCGCTCACATGGTCTGCAGCCTGAGAAGTCCACTCCCTACTCCATTCCTGTCCAAACTGACCTTTCCCAACACGAAGCTCACATCCCCGTATCCAGTGACCAGAAGAGTGGTGCAAGTCACAAAGCACCCAGTCCAGTCCAGACAGGCTCTTACGTTCACAACGAGCCCGGCCCGTGTCCAGGGCCAGTGTCCAGCGACGTCTCCAGCAGCAGTGGTGCCAGCCCAGGTGACGGAGGGTCCGCCAGAGGTTCACCCCCAAGGAACACCGGCCAGGACGCCGGAGGGTCCACCTACAGTCCATCTCCACAGGGCATCATCAACAGCAGGCCGACACCGGTGACTACCCGCAGCGGCAGAGCCATCACCATGCCAGCCCGCTTCAAGGAGTGAACTGTACAAGACATCGCCCAAGCAGGGAAGTGAACTTATGTTATTCGTTAATTGTGCCTTTGCAAGCAAGCAGAATCAAAGTTGGATTCATGAACTTTAGTTACAAAAAGCAAAGTTGCTTATCTCCTTCCTCGGTTATCTGTGGACACTAAAATTTAATTGCAAGCCACTTCGAAAGGCTTTATTTGTCAATCTCAAAGGAAGGGAGATGTCGCGTAGTCTATGTGTATTACGTCCCTTGATATGCTAATGAGCATCCGGGGACTCGACACCGGCGTCGCCATCTTGGTCGCCATCTTGACATCATGCCTGAATAAACACCTTTCCAAACTATCCGACTGTTGGGCTAGTTGTGTGAGTATGACAGCTACATTATGCTAATAGCATAACGCTACACTGCCCTTTTCGATTTCTAAGTCATGGGCACTTATACGTAGTTTGCTCATAGCCTGTCTGTGTTCTTGTGTTAGCAAAAGATAGGGTTGTAGAGAGTAGTCGTGTGACACTCCCTTGTAAAACTGTAGTTTAGAGGAGTTTCCTTCTTTTTTTGTCCTCCAGAGCCTGACAAATTGAGTTTCTACATGTTTTGTTAGCGCGTGTTTCAGTCTTGCCGGGTGTATTGTGCTTTGGTTTTGCCACACGTGTTTGAAGCCTGAGGAAGTCAGGAACTCGCGTACAAATAAGAGCCATTTATTTTCCTCTTTATGTTCTTGTGAGAGAAGGCTTGAGTAAGTTTCCTTTGCGTGTCTTTCCTACCCTTGCTGGATATTGTGTGTGTGTGTGTTTTTTTCGCGTCTGAAATTCGTACGTCTTCAAGTTTTTATCAATACTTTTTTCTTCTTCTTTTTTTTCTTATCCTTTGGGTGATTTGTTCTTTATTAACGGTAGGTTTTTTCTGCTTTTCGTTTCTTCTTTTTTTTCTTGAGCATTTGTGTCGTACTTCGTTGGATTTAGTTTTATTTATTGCGAATCTTTGATCTTTGATTTGTAATTGGAATTGTATTACCTGTCTACAGCGGGAAGGCAGAAAAAAACAACTTTGAAGAAACTGATTTCATTTTCCATCTCATCTTTGTTTTGTGTTTTTCAGTGTGCAGGGATACCACATATGAACGCACGGATTTAACTGTTCGCCAGTCTTAACAAAACAAGAAATGAAAAATAAAAAATAAATCTGACTAACTTAGTAGGAACGATGGATGAGGACTAGTACAAAGTGTTGTTTTGGAAACGCGAGTGAAGCTTCAGTTTAATTGTTTCTTATGTAAAACAAATATTTAAAAACATTGAATGCACCCACAACCACCGAAGAACCACATGCGCGCGCACACACACACCCACACACACACACACACACACACACACACACACACACACACACACACACACACACACACACACACACACATACACACACACACACACACACACACCCACACACACACACATACAAACACAAACAAACACACACGCCAGCACACACACATATATACACACACATGCAGACGCACGCACGCATACACACTAGAACGCACGTACGCACATACTCACGCACGCACGCACACAAACACACACACGCACACATACGCACACACGCACGCACGCACGCATGCACACACGCACACACACACACACACACACACACACACACACACACACACCGTCACTGAATGCAATCAGCTCCGGGAATTCAATCTTAGTCATTATTGGCCACGTTGTGTTATATGCTCTAAGTGTTCTATTTTACCACCGAAGTCAAAGACAATGCACCACCATCTTTAAAGCATTAAGCCTTTTGTTTTGAAAGAGCTTCGTCATAGAATGATAGTGTTCCATATCCATTAGTCACAACAGAATGCGTAAACGCATTCAATTGATTCACAGCAGCGACAAAATGGCACAGACAGCATCACATTATGTTTTGCCCGTATTCTAAGCGTCTGCTCATTAGCGCTATCTGGCAATTTGGGCTGTAGCCAATCTACTAATGGGTGTATACATATGTGCAAACTTGTTTTAATGAAGCCAGTATTTGATTATGTATGGTGTCTTTGAAAGCAATTTTCAGATACATGCATTTGTAAGCTGTAGAGGTTGCAACGGTACGTAACATTCTTAATCTTGCAAGCTCGTTGTCGTGTCTTGTCTTGTCCAAAGTAAATGCCTTGAAATAGTGTAAAGCCGGCCAATATGTAAACTTAGCGATGACTAATTCAGTCAGCCGAAAACAGAAAATCCATCAGAAAACAACAAGTGCAACAACAACCAATTAAACGCTAAAACAACAAAAGCCACACAAAAAACTGTCATTGGACGGAAACGAAGGCTCAGTTAGAACTTATAAGACCACCAGCACAACCACTGCAGCAATGCTATAAAGCGCTACCGTATAAACACCGGCACAACCACTGCAGCAATTCTATAAAGCGCTACCGTATAAACACCGGCACAACCACTGCAACAATTCTATAAAGCGCTACAGTATAAACACCGGCACAACCACTGCAGCAATGCTATAAAGCGCTACCGTATAAACACCAGCACAACCACTGCAGCAATGCTATAAAGCGCTACCGTATAAACACCAGCACTGGACTTGTGATCGGAAAGTCGCAGGTTCGAATTCGGGCCGGGACGGACACGGGTCAACTGTATGTGAAGACCCAGATACGGTAACCATGTCCCACCCCCGTGTCACCGCACATAAAAGATCTTGGTCATTCTGCCATAAGTGCAGATGGCTGATACCACCTAAAGACGTATACACGTGTGTATCTCGTCAAAAGCCGTGAGAGCGTAAAACTCCAATCATATAATTACCCATATCTTGTCCTTAAGGGCCGAAATATTTAGCCTGTAGGACAAAAAGCATTCTCTCTTTCTTTTTTACCAGTCCCTCTCCCGTCTCGCACCCCCCCCCCCCCCCATTTCCCAGTTGGTACTTTGAATGCGCACTCATTATCTCAGATATGCCCAGCCTTATACATGAGAAAAGAACCATCCCTTGGTCACATCCCAAAAACTCAACACCCTGGTTTTTTTTCTTTAATGTAGTGGTAAATTACCTTTTTGGGATGAGCTAATTTCTAAAATAAATGCATAAAAAATCCAACTGTGCACAGAGAACACTTAGGCTGTTGGTGCGCTGTTGGTATGGTAGGCCCAAACACAATCTATGTTGGTTTAGTGTAACCCGACCGACCCTATGTGTTCGTGAAGTTCTGAAACTGATTCGTATATATATACATTCGTAGTAGTCAGTTCTTGCAATTCTTGAGCAATCGGGAATTTATGGCAACAGTTTTGAGCTGTTCACAATTTTGGCCACAAATCCCCGAATGAGTTGGGAATACCTACTAATCGATAACGATTCAGTTACGATGCCTGAGAATGTACAACGACTTAAAGGCTGACATATAGTCGTATTTAATGAGTTTAATTACTTCCAGGGTTTTTCCCATCGTTGCGGGGATGTATAAATTAAGCTTCCTGCAAAGTTTTAGGGTTGAAGTCCTTACCAATTACGAGAAATAATTAATTCTTTATTGCATTGTTTAGCAACAGTTCTCCAGGACTTGGGCTATTTTTAGACCGTTGACGTCCCTTCGTGACGTTTCGTAAACCAAAGATGGCGTCGGAGACAGTCAAAGCGCGGTTGCGTACAATGGCAAAAAAAATAGAAGTAAACCCGTCTAAAGCTGTCAAGGCCACTAAATCTGCTGAAAAGAAAAAGTGGACTCCTTGCTTCATCACCACGCAGCACCAGCGCTGGGTCGCGCTGAAAGAAAGATTGTTTTCGTCAGAGGCCCATCGCTTCAAATTGAGAACCAAGTACAAAGGGGATACTGAACTCGCCAAAGTTTTGCTGGACACGTGAGTACATAGGCCTATTAGACAATTAGATGTACTTGTAGCTTGTCAGCTGAAGCCTGTGGCCTTATTCTTGCGAATATGTGCTGTGAGAGATCGAATATTTCCGCCTGCGCAATTTCCGGAAAACATCCACTTTCACTTTGAGACTGTTCTGTTTACATTCGACACTATCAACACCACTTTGCAATACTGAAATAATTGTGTCTGTGTTCGAAAGCTACAGCCAATCGTTATTATATCCCCTTAGGTACAGTTTTATAGCATTATTGGCACATGTAAACAATATGAATTAATTAATTAACGCTACGAATATGGCAGCCTTTAACTACGATTTTTTGGAATCGGGAGTTCGTGGCCAACATTTTGAATCGTGGGATTCGTGGTCTGTGTGGAATAGGGCCATTACATGTGACAAAAAAGCTTACATGCCTCAGAAGATGGAGAAGCCGTAAGCAGATGACCATGCAAACGGATGGTTGGACAGACAGAATGAGGACAGATAGACAGACAAAATGAGGACAGACGGACGTAACAAGAAAACACAAGTTTTCTCCGACGCCACTGACTCAGGAATCAACAAAGCATAAAGTCAGAGAGAAAAGAAAAACAGAAAAAAAGATGGCGAAGGCCGTGTGTCTGTCACACAGAGATATATCTCTGTGGTCTGTCAGTGTCACTTAGAAACTACTGACGTTTCAAGGCCGCCGATTTAGAAGGCGTCAACAGCTCTTTTCCTGTTCCTGTGCGCATAAAACATCTTGCACGTGCCGTAGAGAAGTGTGGAGGCGTCGCAATAAAAGGTTCATTACGCGCGCTCTGAACCACAGAGTGTCTAATGACCTGTGTCCGAACGCCGGGTGTTTGCAGGC
>NW_027126199.1:0-7500 GCF_037325665.1 Littorina saxatilis | reverse complement strand
ACCCCATAATGCCAGACGCCAGGCGGAGCAGCCACTAGATTGCCAATTTTAAAGTCTTAGGTATGACCCGGCCGGGAAGTAAAACTTACAAAGGTGCTCTCAGAGACAACCGTAAGAAGCGGACACACTCTGAACAGAACTGAACACAATTTGAACGCATTTCTGCATCAAAGTTGTGAATATAGTATGACAGGGTATAGATAGTTCTGCTGGCAACACTTACACACATAGTGTCCAGTAGTGTTCACATAACAAAGACATAGTGTTCCCAAGTGTTCACAGTTGAATAATATTTGTTATTACATGTGCCTCATTCGCTAGTAGTAAAATGTAAATATGTACTATGTCACAAAGTGTTAAACACTTGTTCAAAATGTGTTCAATTCTGTTTGGAGTGCAGTGTAACTTTAGCATCGACCGAGGAATTCCAAGTGCACCAGCCACAGGAGCAAACTGCACGTGAACTATCCTTCGTCAAATGCAATCGCTCTTCAATCCTCTGCAAGTAGAAGAGTTAATTGACCGTTTGTTCCAATTGCCAGCGAGTTAAAGAGAACAAGTTCTGCAGCGCCGCCCATTCCACGTTTAATTACACTGGGCAGATTGTGTTGAATTGAGTTGAAAAGGTCCCTACTTGCAAAAGAGTACAACAAAACTGCTGCCTCAAATGGTGATGTTTTCTCCCGTTGTAATTGTCCGCTGTAACTGACGGTTAATGCATTGTTATCATATCGATTGTGTGTACCAAATTGGGATTTGAAATGAATGACTCAATGAATGAGTTCAGTTACATAGTGTCAAGGATTTTGATTTTGAAGTGATTGATGATTTATTCCCCGCCCATGAACTGTCCATCCATGTTTACATGTCTATTCGCCAGCCTGTCTATCTCTGTCTCTGTCTCTGTCTCTTTCTCTCTTTCTCTCGCTGTCTCTGTGTCTCTGTCTGTCTGTCTGTCTGTCTGTCTGTCTGTCTGTCTGTCTGTCTGTCTCTCTCTCTCTCTCTCTCTCTCTCTCTCTCTCTGTCTCTCTCTTTGTCAAATTTAATTAGCTGCCTTTCCACTCAAACCTCAAGCAAACTTGTAACAATCATATAGTTTGACTTTTATTAGCTTCTCCATTCACTTCAAAGCCTACAACCAACAATGCAGGCACAAATTGAAACCATTAACATCTTAGACGTTTAATCGTCAGGGAAAGGGTTGCCGTTTAAATACAAGGCCCAGAAGAACAACAACCTCACATATATATATTTTACGATCGAGCTGACCTTTAGTTCCCTGAGTATCAGCACCAACTCTTACAGTTGGTGGCATTGCCTGGGTAGCAAAGTCCCCAGCCGACATTTCCAATGGGTATTGCCATTAGATATCTGCTGTGCAAGGATGATCGGTGAAGGGAGTGTGAGAGAGAGGGGGTGGGGGAGAGAGGGAGCGAGAGAGAGAGAGAGAGAGTAAGAGAGAGAGGGAGAGCATTCCCCTGCTAACTAAATACAACATAGGCCAGAAAGACAAAAATCTGCACACGTCACTACCAAAGTTGTAAAGTTCAATGCCGCCGGTAAACTAAAAACAAACAGCAATTATTCCCGAACTTCACGAATGAGTATTTTACACATTATATGCAGGCACGGAAAGTTATATGCGCATTCAAAAGAAGATAGACACTACCTCAGACGTGGAGTAAAAGCGTGCTTGGTTTGCCGTTATCCTTGATGCGAAGCAGTACCAATTGTACACACAAAACCTGACCCCACCTTTCCATGCAAATGTTAATTCAGTCTAACACTGATTTTATTCAGGAAACCTGGTTTCAGCGCGGCAACAGCAAAGCACACGATAGAATCACTTCAGCCTGAAAGCTATCCTCACGGTCGCATTTCCCTCAACACTGATTCCTGCCGGATGGCCTGTGTCTTCTGAATTGTTCGTGATGTTCGTATGTCACGTGCAACGGAAAACGGAGGACGCCGCTGTGTCGTGTTACAGCCCTGCGCTGTCACAGTGGTGTTGGTGGTGGTGTTGATGGTGTTTAAATCTCAAGGCCAAGTTCGCTGATGACAAAATAGCTTTGTAAATGTTGAAGAAAATTATTTATTTGGTTTCTTTGTATTTAGGTCTACGAGGTGGGTGTTGGGGGGGGGGGAGGCTGAAGCGAGGGCGTGTGTGTGTGTGTGTGTGTGTGTGTGTGTGTGTGTGTGCGTGTGTGTGTGTGTGTGTGTGTGTGTGTGTGTCTGTGTGTCTGTGTGTCTGTCTGTCTGTCTGTCTGTGTGGGTATGTGTGTGTGCGTGTGTGTGTGCGTGTGTGTGTGTGTGTGTGTGTGTGTGTGTGTGGGTGTGTGGTTGTAGGTGTGGGTGGGTGGGTGTCTTTGTGTGTCTTTGTCCAAGCGAAGTGCTACCCAAATTGAAATTAGCAGGATTGTTGTAAAAAAAAAAAGAGAGAAATAAATACCACCTTTTATATCGTCGTTGCCTCATATAACACTCATAAGCGGAATTGCATTTCTGCATTCCCAATTCCCTCTATGATGTTATATCTTTGTATGCGGCTTGTTTTCTCTCCGTCCGTCTTTTCTTCCTTTCATCTTTCCCGTATCTCTGATTTTGTTTATTTCATTTGCAAAATCGGAATCCTGTATTGATGCTTTTTCATCAGAAATTCATTCTCAACAGTATTGTGTGCGACATTCAATATTCATGTAATTGTTGCTGTGTTTTTCCTTCTTGTTGTGTTCGTTTCTAGCATCGGTTGATGCTATCTCTGTAAAACTTTGAATGTATCTCATGAATGTCAGACCTTCTGACTAACAAAAATGGGCTAATGTTTTAATCGATTTTTTTTTATCGTTCAGGTAATAAGACCAATGTGATCAGGAGTAATGTCGGATTTACAAGAAATGCGAGTATTTAATTACCTTTAAATGTCTCAAGCTTCACAATTTGCCAAGTAATTGTTTTCAGAAAAGAAAGACAAAAAGTTAACAAACAATTATCTGATCGATCTCAGGTTGTTGCTGGTCCGACTACACACACACACACACACACACACCACGCACTTACGCACACACACACACACACACACACACACACGCGCGCGCACGCGCGCACGCACACACGCACACACACACACACACATGTACACACACACACCACGCACACACACACACGCACACACACACACCACGCACACACACACACCACGCACACACACCACGCACACACACACACACACACCACGCACACACACACACGCACACACACACACAGTCATCATGTTTTAATAGGGTACTCTTGACAAACATAATTATTTCATCCAATGGCTCTGAGAGCTAATCATGTTTTGAGGGGTGGGGAGGGCAGGACGGTGTCATTATGCCACAACACTCCATCAATACCTTAAAAGAGATGTTTGAGCGCTCAGATATTCACATTTTAAACATCAGTGCTTTGACAATCTTGTGAGAATGGTGGTTTCCCACGCACAGTCTTACATTTTCATATCTGTCCTAATGTTTGCCCCCAGAAGAAGCTGCTCCAGACCGCACCGTCTGGTGAGCTCCGATCCACGCTGTACCAGCACCTACGAAGAACAGCAGACCAGAAAGGCTGTACAGTCCTGAGACATCATGCTTGCTGGCTCGCGCGCCGAGAAAAATTTTCCCTCTTTATCTTCACTCTCGCTTGCTGCAAAATCCCTCACGCGGAGGGGTTTTTAGACAGGCCAGGCACTGGTTTTCCCTTGACTGTGTACTCAAACGCAGGGAGAGGAATAGCATAGCCACCTGGCCAAGCAACGTTTGGCAATTCCTTGTCCTTACTGTGACAGACAATTTAAAGGCATACACCTCGTGAAAACAATGTTAGACTCGCTGAGGTATTTGCATGAGATACGACCAACTCTCCTCTTGGTCAATGATGAATTCTGATTTTGTGTAAAGCCACTGGCTACGTTTACAAAATGAATTCATCATTGGCCAAATGTAGAGATGTTCTTATCTCACTTTAAAGCCTGACCGGGTTTAAAGTTGTGATCGAAAACGTTTCCACGAGGAGCAGGCCGGGAGCACCCATGTTGTTCACATATGATGTGTGACTAAGTGGAGGGATGATCTTATAATAATAATAATACGAGAATTTAAAACGCGCACATATCTCACCACAAGGCGACTCAAGGCGTACTCAGACACAATATTTCGCATTAACAACTCAAGCATACTCATTTACACGTACGCATAAATTGCATGAAGATGACAAGGCAACAACACGAACAGAGACACGGCACTCAAAAGTAAGCATGGAAAATAAAATAAAATGTTAAACAATAATTATGTACATGGCTATTTACAACTGGTCTGAATTAGGCTTGCGGGTGAGATGGGTGAGGGAGGAGGGGGGGTGTAGCGGGGCCGGCACTGTAGTCTGAGAATTATTTAGGGAAAAGAAAAGTCTTGAGGCCATAGTTAAGTGCTTCTAAGCCAAAGCAGATTTGAGATTGAGACGGTGGCCAAAACTATTATCAATAGAAGGAGTGTGCCTAAAGGTCTACGATTGCCGGGTTCTCAATTAGCCGTCTTCGCGTTCACCAATGGACACGAAGTCGTGATCGTCGTTGCCTGCGAACGACGAACACCATCAATATTGCTCGCCCCTGAGTGTGGGGAATGGGAATTTTACACTCTTTCGATAAAATACACATTTGAACTCGCCCCCAAAGGTACATAGTTTGGCTTGGGGTTTGTATAGCTGACGCCCCACACGAGGAATGCCTTAGAATTAGTGTTTGAACGTCCAGTTATTCTAATCTGAAATGCTGTGTTGCGTAGAATGTGTTCATTTATTTATTTATTTATTAAGGATATTTCTATAGCACATAACGAAAAGCACTATGCGCTTTACAATATCACTGGGTATAAGCACACGCAAACATACTCTGATTAAATAGAACTTAGCCTAACAAGACATACTAAGAACACTAAACATTTGAGTTCATACAAAAATAGAGAATTAAATTAAATACTGGACAAACGATTAAAATAAGCTTAAGGCCTACACCGACTACAATGGACTATTTCAAATACAAACATTTAGTTAACTATAAAACTCCATAATCCTAAGAAGGTCGAACAAATAAGAAACATAAAAGACTATTTAACTATAATTACTTTGTAAAAGATAATAAACATGGAACACAAAGCTGTAATTTGTAACAACAAATCTAAAAAGATTTTCATGCCATATTGCACAACACATTTTGACACACACCCAACCTCACACAAGCACACATACACACATACACACACACACACACACACACACACACACACACACACATATACACACACACACATGCACTCACACACATACACACACACACACACACACACACACACACACACACACACACACACACACACACACACACACACACACACAATAAATTCAACACATATTTAAATACATAAAAAGAATTAAGTAAGCGTTTAAAACATATTTTACAAACAACAGTAGTACATATATATAGTGTTAATTATGTGTTCTTGATGTGTACTGCGTTTTAACTCCATACAGCATGGAAGGATCATGCGCTTGCTAAGTTATAGATTTGACTTCTTTCGTATAACGGTTTTTATCTGCCTGGACGAATGATATCCATCAGAACTGAATAAAGTACTCGCGACTCTACTGACTCAAAAGACTTGTCAAAAATAACTGTTTGCCGATTGAAATGTAATTAATGAATTAGTACGGTTAGGAAGCAGATGTTCCTTGAACTACACTTTCCTAATAGATGTAATTAGGTTCCAGACATCACGCATTTTAACCAAGAATTTTAAACGTACATTAAAATGCCACCCGAAAAAAAAGCGCAAAGAGAAAATTCCATCAGAAGCGATGTCACACTTTTCCTCACACCAATTCTTATTGCAAGCCCCTGTCCTCAAAGCCTTTCTGTGTCGAACTTTGACATTACTTGATTTTCCATATCAATATTTCATGAAGGTTTTCTCGCCATATTTCTCTTCAGCGCACTTTGTCGTTATTTGATTGTTGCTATTGATATTTCATAAAGCATGTTTTAGCCATACATTTCCTCTTCTTTTTTTGTTTGACACACCCTTCTACACCGGTCAATGTGATTATTTGATGGTTGTTATTTGTGTTTCAAGACAGTTTTTAAGTTTACGGCCTTTGTCAGTATTTATGTATGTTTTACTATTATTTCAAGACTGTTGTTCCGTAATAGCAATGGTCACTGGAATATTTGTAGACACGAGCGGTATCTGCATTAATGGAAAACGTTAATTGTTGTCAATATTTTCAGTATTTCTGAAGTTTTGATCGTTCAGTAGTTTCAAATCACATATTCTGCCATACTCCATTCCAACATTGTTTTCAGGAAGAAAAATAATGATTTGCTCAAGCTAAGTATTTTTATCGTATGGTGTTACTCACGTTGATTTAGTTTGTTGAGAGTTTTACAGATAGTGATTATTTTAGAGTAAATGCAACATTTATATATTTCTGTTATACAACCACACCGTTTGAGTAAGTTCTCTATTCTTTGAAACCGGCACACATGCAAATGGAAATGATTTTTTTGGTGAGGCTAATTCTTTAACGCTCACTTCTTACTGATCTTAGGGTTTCATGGACATCATGTGATAAATGCGGTAGATTGTAGAAATATAAATACTTATCGCGTGTTTTTTGTTTTGTTTTTTTAGTGATCAACGTGGCATAGTGTGATCAGAAAGTTCCTACCGTGAGTTCCCAGTCTTCAACTCACACATAAACAGTCAACTCTCCGTCTTTCCGGATCTCAATTACATCCCACCACCTCACCCACAACAAAGAACATTTTGAGTAGTCTGTGTCATCGTTACTTCCCCGTTTTTCATAACATCAAACTCTCCGCTCATTCTCCCACACCTCTTAAATCAGCAGCAAATTAAAAACGGTGATAATAAAATGTCAGTCTGACCGGCCATTCTCAAGACACCCCGGTTTTTACGGCAGCTCCTGAGTGCATTGTGCGGTCTTCGCTCATTCCGCGTGTTATGCCTCATATGCACACGGTGTTTATGGGGAAAGGGGGGAGGTGACGAGTTCCGATATTGCCTCTCCTCGCTGCCCCCCCCCCCCCCCCCCCCGTGATCGTAAAGTGGACAGCTTGCGTTTCCTCCCACTGCCTCGGGATGGTCATCAAAAAATGGCTGCCTCTTGTCGGTTGTGATCGGACATGGTGGGTCTTGGTCCTCCTGTCTGTCTGTCTGTCTGTCTGTTTGTGTGTTTGTCTGTGTGTTGATCTATCTGTATGTCTGTCTGTCTTTATGTCTTCTCTGTCTGTCTGTCTGTCTGTCTGCCTGTAAGTCTGCCAGCCTGTCTGTCTGCCTGTCTGGCTGTCTGTCTCTTACTGTCTGTCTTTGTTTCTCTCTCTCTCTCTCTCTCTCTCTCTCTCTCTCTCTGTCTTTACTCTCTCTCTCTCTCTCTCTCTCTCTCTCT
>NW_027126198.1:10000-18243 GCF_037325665.1 Littorina saxatilis | reverse complement strand
AACAGTGACAGAACTAATATAATCAACACTATGCAGACATTCACATTACATATGATCTTCCAACTAAAAACGACAACCAGGCAAGAGCATTGAGCAAATAAATAGCATGCGGCGCGCACGTTAGAGGTAGCTGGAGATAATCTTTCGGGAGATCATTTTTCAAACACGTCAGTGCAATACAAACATTAAAATACAATGCCACGCAACATATAGGTCAATAGACTGCAATGTACACATTTTGTGGTAATCTTGAACTTTAGTGTGTTAAATTCATAGCTCAGAATTCCGAGGCATTTGCAGAACCTGCATTTGTAAGCATAAGAAGTCATTTTAGATTCCTTTGGAGTCACGGAATAAACTGTACGAATGCTCGGAATACATTTCGTTTACATGCGTCAAAGAAGGAATTATCCTAAGCGGCGACAGGGGAGCCAACTCCCGTTGCCTTAGTGATGTCCCTTGGTTGAAAACGTAGCCATTCTCGCGTCATTTTCGTCGATCAAACAACCAAATTAATTAATTATGTTTAAGTTTGGACGTCAATCCGTTCATTACTTTCACGACAAATATTCTTCGGCTTAATTACAGGGACTTGCATCAAAAATAAAGAAAGAAAGAATGCCACTTGATTCTGAGCTATGAATTTAACACACTAAAGTTCAAGATACCCATGTTGTTGTCTTTTGTTGTGAACATAGGCTACATTTAACGACGGAAATTTGCCAATTTTAGTTGATCTGAAATCTATTGCTAGTCATCAAAATGAACCATGGACAAACTCTTTGACAGGCATAATTACCTCAATGCCACACTCTCTTGCTCCTTCATTTCTTTAACTCCTTTTACACGTAAATTCATGTGGACGAAATCTCAGCTCATACGTTTTTGTCAGGTCGATTTTGGGGGTACCCTTATTTTAGCGGCTGTCACGAGACCCATGCAAGAGAAACCTTTGGTCCAAACATGTACCAGACGGGAAGGGTAAAGTGACCTTAAACGGCACACACATGTGAATGTAATGACACAGGTATGAATGCTTAAGTCGGGGTACGCAACTTGTCGCAACATATATTTTTGAACAGTTAACTTTTCTAAGGCAGTTTAAGATCACTCTCACTGCAGAAAACTTGGTCTCAACGCAACAAGCTCTCTACTTGAGCGAAGCAGATCGACTTCAGGACAAGGTGCGCTTTGTCATGGAAATGTTTGTCAACTAGTGAGATGAGAAACATCATCGTATTTTGAGAAACATTATCTTTGACTTCTAAA
Source organism: Littorina saxatilis (assembly GCF_037325665.1). Classification (NCBI taxonomy): domain Eukaryota; kingdom Metazoa; phylum Mollusca; class Gastropoda; order Littorinimorpha; family Littorinidae; genus Littorina; species Littorina saxatilis. The sequence goes on along the minus strand of NW_027126198.1, from coordinate 16,974 downwards.
AACTAAGACAACTTTAAGACAAAGCGCGCCTTATTCTGAACATGCTTATCTCCTCGGGCGATTTATCGTGATTTTGTCCAGACAGTAGTGGGAATTTTAAAAGATTCCTTTGGTATCTTCTGCGGCAAACCCTGCGGAAAAAGAAACAAAACGATTTAGCAACAGATTAAGAAAAATCAATAATGAACTTGTCCGCTTTTTCATTGAGTTTTAAATTGTACTGTCCCGCGAACACTCAAAACATTTGTTTGCAACTGAGACGATAACACTATTTTGAGACTTTTATTACAATCTCTTTCTCTTTTACCTGTTCCTGTACATTGTACAAGCCGTCATTGCTGTCAGTGTTCATTATGTTTTGAAAAAAGTCATGAATACAAAACGTAAATTGAAAATCAGACAAAAGAGGGAGAGAGAGAGTAAGGGAGAGAGCCATGGAGGGAGTGGGTGGGGAGATGTTGATGGAGAGTGGTGGTGTGGAGGGGGGGTGTAGGGGGTTGGAGAGGGGGGGTGGTAGTTCAGAGATACAGAATAAGGCAGATACCTGAAAGATCAGTAAAAAAAAACCATAAAACGAGGGAGGAACAAAGAGACAGACAACACGCTGACGAACAGCAGGCAACAAGAGGAAAGGGGAGAGGGTGGAGGGGTCAAGAACGCGCGCACACACACACACACACACATACACACACACACACACACACACACACACACACGCACGCACACACACACACACACACATACACACACACACGCACGCACACACACAAACACACACACACATACAAACAAACACACACACACACACACCCAACCACACACACACACACACACACACACACACACACACACACCCACCCGCACACACACACACACACACACACACACTCACTCACACACACACACACACACACACACACACATATAGATAAATAAATATATTCACACAATAATGAAGACAGTTGCAATGAAGAAGCAGATGACCACAGTGATTACCACAGCCGTCACGACGCTTGCTGACTGTGGTGCTGCAACAAAATGGAGAAATGATAGGAGTTCACTCTTTATATAGCCTGGCATCATAAGACGAATTCCGAAAATAACTCTGTCGGGTTTGGATGGGTTGCGAAAGAGTGAATGCCCTTGGTTTTGTTTTTTACTCGGACAAACATTGGAGGTGCCAATCACTAGCGAGGGGTGTGTCGGACACACGTGGACAGGAGCAGGTGTGAAGTTATTTGTCAGAGGAAACCAAGGCTATTCATTCTTCACCACGTCCACAAACCCGACGGAGTTACTATCAAAAATCGTCCATTGGGCAAAGTCGAACGCGAAGTACACTTCGCGAATCTCTCTGCACTAAGCTATTGCACTGTATTTTCCGTAACAAGACTTCGCGAAGCTCTCTGCACTAAGCTATTGCACTGTATTTTCCGTAACAAGACTTCGCGAAGCTCTCTGCACTAAGCTATTGCACTGTATTTTCCGTAACAAGACTTCGCGAAGCTCTCTGCACTAAGCTATTGCACTGTATTTTCCGTAACAAGACTTCGCGAAGCTCTCTGCACTAAGCTATTGCACTGTATTTTCCGTAACAAGACTTCGCGAAGCTCTCTGCACTAAGCTATTGCACTGTATTTTCCGTAACAAGACTTCGCGAAGCTCTCTGCACTAAGCTATTGCACTGTATTTTCCGTAACAAGACTTCGCGAAGCTCTCTGCACTAAGCTATTGCACTGTATTTTCCGTAACAAGACTTCGCGAAGCTCTCTGCACTAAACTATTGCACTGTATTTTCCGTAACAAGACTTCGCGAAGCTCTCTGCACTAAGCTATTGCACTGTATTTTCCGTAACAAGACTTCGCGCAGTCTTCGTGAAATCGACTGCACGAAGTCAAATACGGACTCAATTTAGTACAGCCTTTACTAATGTTTAATGGGTGTATCTTTCAATCAGGTCAACGTGTTCTTTTTACATTTAGTCAAGTTTTGACTAAATGTGTTAACATAGAGGGGGAATCGAGACGAGGGCCGTGGTGTGTGTGTGTGTGTGTGTGTGTGTATGTATGTATGTGTGTGTGTGTGTGTGTGTGTGTGTGTGTGTGTGTGTGTGTGTGTGTGTGTGTGTGTGTGTATGTGTGTGTGTGTGTGTGTGTCTGTGTGTGTGTGCAGAGCGATTCAGAGTAAACTACTTGACCGATCTTGATGAAATTTTACATGAGAGTTCATGGGTATGATATCCCCAGACGTGTTTTTTCATTTTTTCGATAAATGTCTTTGATGACGTCATATCCGGCTTTTTGTAAAAGTTGAGGCGGCACTGTCACACCCTCATTTTTCAATCAAATTGATTGACATTTTTGTAAAGCAATCTTCGACAAAGGCCGGACTTCGCTATTGCATTTCAGCTTGGTGGCTTAAAAATTAATTGATGACTTTGGTCATTAAAAATCTGAAAATTGTAATATTTTTGTTTTATATAAAACGATCCAAATTTACGTTCATCTTATTCTACATCATTTCCTGATTCCAAAAACATATAAATATGTTATATTTGGATTAAAAACAAGCTCTGAAAATTAAAAATATAAAAATTATGATCAAAATTAAATTTCCGAAATCGATTTAAAAACAGTTTTATCTTATTTCTTGTTGGTTCCTGATTCCAAAAACATATAGATATGATATGTTTGGATTAAAAACACGCTCAGAAAGTTAAAACGAAGAGAGGCACAGAAAAGCGTGCTATGCAGCACAGCGAAACCACTACCGCGCTAAACAGGCTCGTCAGTTTCACTCCGTTTTGCACAAGCGGCGGACTACGGTCATTGTGAAAAAATGCAGTGCGTTCAGTTTTATTCTGTGAGTTCCACAGCTTGACTAAATGTAGTAATTTCGCCTTACGCGACTTGTTTCTATTTAAGATAAAATAATTAGCAAACAAAACAAACAGCCAACAACAAACAATCAACAAACAAACAAAAACAAAACAACAGCAATAAACACACATTTATTGTGTATTATATTCTAAGCATAGACAATTTAGCACAGAGAATTAGGACCGGTAGCAGTTTTGACACTGACAATAACAACACTATATTGTCAATTAAAATATTACATTAAAACTACAACATTGATATAAAAAAAAATGCCTAATGAAGCATGCAGCCAGGTATGGAATGATCAACTCACTCAGACCAGTTTTGAACGTGTTACAGGTCCACAGAGATCGTACTTGACGATCCCATGTAACGTTACGACCAAACAGGTAGACACACACACAGTATTCAGTGTCCTCTGTTAGATTAGTTGTGTGGTACACCACTGGCTGCAGCACTTTGTTCTCAATGTACGCGAAGTGCAGATCTGCAAAATACATGCAAGCGCTTTAAATGCGCACGTACAATCGAATACACAAACATGGAGAGACAAAATGCAAAGACAGACAGACAGACAGGCGCACAAACACACACGCATACTCTCACGCACGTACGCACTCCAATCACACACACACACAAACACACACACACACACACACACACACACACATACATACATACACACACATACACACATACACGCACGCACGCACGCACACACACCCCACACACACTCTCGCACACACACACAGACACACACACACACACATACACACACACACGTACACACACACACATACACACACACGTACACACACACACACACACACACACACACACACACACAGACATTCGGCAATCACGTGAGCAGGAAGCAAAATATGTGTGTACACAAAGGCATAGTCTAGCTACCAGACTTTAAAAATAGTGATCCAACACTAGAACTGTATAACAAATTACTGTATCAGAATACTATGACTCGTAGGCCTATCTGGACCCAATGCATTCTTTTTTCACCGGGCCCATTCAAAGTTGTTTTAAATATAAATTCAAACGACACCCCCACATTGTTTTGAATCGTACAATGTTTAGACTCTCATCTCGTACCAGCAGGTGTGATCGCTGTGTAGCAGTTGGCTGTGTCGATCCGTTGCGCCACCCCGATAGCATAGCTGTGGGGACGACCGTTTTTGTAGTCCAGACTCTGACCACAGGGCAGTTGGAACTTCACCTCGACGGTCTTGTTTCCCAGCGATCGTGACTCTAATGACGTCACCTTGGCAGGTGCTGCAAAGCAGACAGACAGACATGCACGCATGAACAGTACATACTCGCACACATTCACGCACGCACGCACGCACGCACGCACGCACACACGCACGAACACACACACACACACACACACACACACACACACACACACACACACACACACACACACACACACACACACACACACACACACACACACAACGACTATGTAACACCTACGACGATTCAATGCTTCAATATATAATGTTCTAAAAGGCTACAAACAAGGTATGAGCTTAGGAGCGAGAGGTGGCGGGAAGGCCCGAGGCAGTAAGTACAGTCTGTCCAATTATTATTGAGAATGTTGCCTCTTACTTTAAAGAAGTACTTTTATATTCTCATACGGTACAAAGTCACGGCAAATCGTATATCTTTCTCTTTGTACAGGTTATCAAGTGTCCTAATCTCAACAACACAACTTTTTTTCAGTTTTATTATTTATCTTCGCTTGGTTGTGCAAGACGACAAATACCGCCTTTGTTGGAAAATAAGGGTTCCTGAGACTAGTTTCTGACATCTTCAAAACCATAGAATTTAAACGTGACAATGACAGCTACATACATCCTTTTCCGTATGGAAGCCTATTTTTTTTGTTCAAATTCTGTGTTAATGTATGCGTAACCTACGAAACAAGCGAGGTGACACAGATTTTTGACAAAAATGACCATGAGTGACTGGACTCAGCGTGACGCCCTAGCAAAACCAGACAATTGAGACGGTTTCAAGTGAGTTGAGTAAGTTCAGCAAGCGTAGCAGTATGCAAGATGATGATCTCGACTGAAAGAAACCGGCCAAAGCGGAAAACCCACCAACTATTTCGTCAAATCCATTGGATGACAATACGTACACAATGGCTTTTTGCTCTTGCACTAGCCGTAACCTCCAGTAATTGTGCAAAAATACTGTTTCAAAAGAAAGTTTTCCATGTGTTATACTGGCATCAAGACTAACACCAGATATATTGCCGAGTCTGTCAATTCGAATCTATAACCAAACTCAAGACATATTTATAAGAAGGGGTGCCACCAAGTAAGAAGCAAACTGAATCAGCACTCTTAGCTAAATCAGAACATCAGAATGTATTTTGAAATCTAACAAACCTTTCTTTTTCGCAATACAGCATAATATGAAACTAACACGGATTCTCGCAGTGCAATAAGCCAGAATAGATCATAACACGGATTCTCGCAGTGCAATAAGCCAGAATAGATCATAACACGGATTTTCGCAGTGCAATAAGCCAGAACAGATCATAACCCGGATTCTCGCAGTGCAATAAGCCAGAATAGATCATAACACGGATTCTCGCAGTGCAATAAGCCAGAATAGATCATAACACGGATTCTCGCAGTGCAATAAGCCAGAATAGATCATAACACGGATTCTCGCAGTGCAATAAGCCAGAATAGATCATAACACGGATTTTCGCAGTGCAATAAGCCAGAACAGATCATAACCCGGATTCTCGCAGTGCAATAAGCCAGAATAGATCATAACACGGATTCTCGCAGTGCAATAAGCCAGAATAGATCATAACACGGATTCTCGCAGTGCAATAAGCCAGAATAGATCATAACACGGATTCTCGCAGTGCAATAAGCCAGAATAGATCATAACACGGATTCTCGCAGTGCAATAAGCCAGAATAGATCATAACACGGATTCTCGCAGTGCAATAAGCCAGAATAGATCATAACACGGATTCTCGCAGTGCAATAAGCCAGAATAGATCATAACACGGATTCTCGCAGTGCAATAAGCCAGAATAGATCATAACACGGATTCTCGCAGTGCAATAAGCCAGAATAGATCATAACACGGATTCTCGCAGTGCAATAAGCCAGAATAGATCATAACACGGATTCTCGCAGTGCAATAAGCCAGAATAGATCATAACACGGATTCTCGCAGTGGAATAAGCCAGAATAGATCATAACACGGATTCTCGCAGTGCAATAAGCCAGAATAGATCATAACACGGATTCTCGCAGTGGAATAAGCCAGAATAGATCATAACACGGATTCTCGCAGTGCAATAAGCCAGAATAGATCATAACACGGATTCTCGCAGTGCAATAAGCCAGAATAGATCATAACACGGATTCTCGCAGTGGAATAAGCCAGAATAGATCATAACACGGATTCTCGCAGTGCAATAAGCCAGAATAGATCATAACACGGATTATCGCAGTGCAATAAGCCAGAATAGATCATGACACGGATTCTCGCAGTGCAATAAGCCAGAATAGATCATGACACGGATTCTCGCAGTGCAATAAGCCAGAATAGATCATAACACGGATTCTCGCAGTGGAATAAGCCAGAATAGATCATGACACGGATTCTCGCAGTGCAATAAGCCAGAATAGATCATAACACGGATTCTCGCAGTGCAATAAGCCAGAATAGATCATAACACTAAAATGTCAGCATATTTCTGAGACAAAAGGGCGGGTTATAAAGGTTTTGATAAAATGGCAAGACCGACATTACGTTCTCAACAAATTGTGGGTTGTACTTGATAGACGTTTTAACAAGTCGCCGAAATTAGCACGACAAATACATTGAACTGCAATTAAGGGTCTCCAAGGTGTATCATAATATATTTGTGTATTTGATTGAAATCACCAATATATCGCACTCGGCAACGAGGGTTATACACCACTCACCTCTATTCTTGACGTAAAAGTAAAAACAGTCAACAGGCAGCAGGTCAGTGGTCAGGTTGGTGGGGGTGGTGGTGGAGAGGAAGAAGACAGGTGTGAGACCTCTGACCCGGGGCA